>NW_026551155.1:0-1677 GCF_027596085.1 Anoplopoma fimbria | reverse complement strand
CAGTAATGTCGCGTAAACTGGAGGTAAACTGTGTATTAATGAACATTATCGAGTTTCGAGACTATATCCTGCAGAAATGTGTTTTAGGAGGCTTAAAGTGATAAATAGCAGCTTTTGGCAGAAATATGGCGTAAACTGTGTATTAATGAACATTATCGAGTTTCGAGACTATATCCTTCGTATTGGGCTTAAAGTGACAAATAGCAGCTTTTGGCAGTAATGTCGCGTAAACTGGAGGTAAACTGTGTATTAATGAACATTATCGAGTTTCGAGACTATATCCTGCAGAAATGTGTTTTAGGAGGCTTAAAGTGATAAATAGCAGCTTTTGGCAGTTAATGTAGCGTTAACTACAGGTAAACTGTGTATTAATGAACATTATCGAGTTTCGAGACTATATCCTTCGAAATGTTTTTGGAGCTTAAAGTGATAAATAGCAGCTTTTGGCAGTAATGTAGCGTAACTGGAGGTAAACTGTGTATTAATGAACATTATCGAGTTTCGAGACTATATCCTTCAGAAATGTGTTTAGGAGGCTTAAAGTGACAAATAGCAGCTTTTGGCAGTAATGTCGCGTAAACTGGAGGTAAACTGTGTATTAATGAACATTATCGAGTTTCGAGACTATATCCTGCAGAAATGTGTTTTAGGAGGCTTAAAGTGATAAATAGCAGCTTTTGGCAGTAATGTCGCGTAACTGCAGGTAAACTGTGTATTAATGAACATTATCGAAGTTTCGAGACTATATCCTGCAGAAATGTGTTTTAGGAGGCTTAAAGTGATAAATAGCAGCTTTTGGCAGTAATGTCGCGTAAACTGGAGGTAAACTGTGTATTAATGAACATTATCGAGTTTCGAGACTATATCCTGCAGAAATGTGTTTTAGGAGGCTTAAAGTGATAAATAGCAGCTTTTGGCAGTAATGTCGCATAAACTGCAGGTAAACTGTGTATTAATGAACATTATCGAGTTTCGAGACTATATCCTGCAGAAATGTGTTTTCGGAGCCTTAAAGTGATAAATACCAGCTTTTGGCAGTAATGTACGTAACTGGAGTAAACTGTGTATTAATGAACATTATCGAAG
Source organism: Anoplopoma fimbria (assembly GCF_027596085.1). Lineage (NCBI taxonomy): Eukaryota > Metazoa > Chordata > Actinopteri > Perciformes > Anoplopomatidae > Anoplopoma > Anoplopoma fimbria. Next base: position 591 of record NW_026551155.1, on the reverse strand, counting down.
TTTCGAGACTATATCCTTCAGAATGTGTTTTGGGCTTAAAGTGACAAATAGCAGCTTTTGGCAGTAATGTCGCGTAAACTGGAGGTAAACTGTGTATTAATGAACATTATCGAAGTTTCGAGACTATATCCTGCAGAAATGTGTTTTAGGAGGCTTAAAGTGATAAATAGCAGCTTTTGGCAGTAATGTAGCGTAACTACAGGTAAACTGTGTATTAATGAACATTATCGAAGTTTCGAGACTATATCCTGCAGAAATGTGTTTTAGGAGGCTTAAAGTGATAAATAGCAGCTTTTGGCAGTAATGTCGCGTAAACTGGAGGTAAACTGTGTATTAATGAACATTATCGAAGTTTCGAGACTATATCCTGCAGAAATGTGTTTTAGGAGGCTTAAAGTGATAAATAGCAGCTTTTGGCAGTTATGTAGCGTAACTGCAGGTAAACTGTGTATTAATGAACATTATCGAGTTTCGAGACTATATCCTTCAGAAATGTGTTTTAGGAGGCTTAAAGTGACAAATAGCAGCTTTGGCAGTAATGTCGCTGAAACTGCAGGTAAACTGTGTATTAATGAACATTATCGAAGTTTC
>NW_026551154.1:0-555 GCF_027596085.1 Anoplopoma fimbria | reverse complement strand
GAAAGCCATCATTTAACTGGATTTGTGTCATTTCTATACCGGCAAGTCATGATCTAGCTATTTCCTTCCCACCCTGTCGGTGTCCACTGAAAAAGCAGCAGCGCCCTCTGCTTTTTGTAAAGAGGAGTGAAAAAGCTTACAGCACCTGGTATTCCCAGGCGGTCTCCCATCCAAGTACTGACCAGGCCCGACCCTGCTTAGCTTCCGAGATCAGACGAGATCGGGCGTGTTCAGGGTGGTATGGCCGTAAGCAAATATTGTGCCTACCAAAGGTCCTTTTAAAGATACTATATCACCACACTTTGCTCTTTCGTCTATACAGGGAGCGCCTGCAGATTGCCAGACACACTCACAGCTTTTAAATGTCAAATCAGAATGTACAAAGTGGCTATAAGGATCACAAATGTAGTGCAGTAAAAAGATTAATATTTACTGTTGAAATGTAGAATACGTTAGCATAAAATTGAAAAGAAAATGATCGATGAGCTTAGGAATGATGAAAGCCATCATTTAACTGGATTTGTGTCATTTCTATACCGGCAAGTCATGATCTAG
>NW_026551153.1:0-2078 GCF_027596085.1 Anoplopoma fimbria | reverse complement strand
AATCATGCACAGTTTGTACACACCCACATAGTCCTAAGAAGAGGTGTAATTAGGTAAAACACTGGGGGTGGACAATGGGTGTGCAGGGGCTTTAAGTTTTTGATACAAAAAATATAATAACTAATATAAAATAATATGCATTAATCTATCTGTAAGGTACACAAAAAGCGCGCAGGGGTGAAATTCATAGCTGTACTGTTGGAGGTGAAGCAGATGTGTTACAACGAATACATGTGGTACCATGTGGGAGAAGGCTGAGTGATTCCATGTTATTTCAGCAGGACATTTGTCAACTTTAGAAATGTCAACCGGTCAATACAGCCGCTTCATCTCTCTCCGCCTCACTCACACAGATAGAGAGATTGAGAGAGGAGATTGCTGGTGGGGGGAAGGGAGGGGAGGGGCGAAAAGTGGTTATGGAGAAAAGTCAGAGAAGAAGATGGAGGGAAGAGCAGATCCATTCCATTGTTTTCCTCAATCAGAAAGCCAGTTTGGCAAGGCAAATGACAGGAAATGACTCATACAAACAATAATCTATTCCCAAGAGCCCGCCTCGGCTTGTTTCCTGATAGTTTCTTTCCTCTGAGTATGGTTAGGAGAGAGAGAGCAGAAATAGAATGAACAGAAAAGACCTGCTGCTGGTAGGTCAAAGCTGATGCTCACATCTGCCCGCCATCAACCTAACCCTATACTGTCATGAATTGGTGTAAATGTATGGTGGATTTACAACAGCTTTACGTTATTTCATAAAAAACTGTAAGATACAGTTAAATATTGATCTTGCATGAAAATTAAGATGGCTGCTGTTAATGCCATAGCGTGGCATATCTGTAATTTATGTGTTGTAGTATCCCGCTCCTGAAGCCCGGCCTGAACGTCCCCGTGGGACCGTGAAGGACGGCAACACCCCACCCACCAGCCGGCGACGGAGAGCACCGGGTCCTTCCCCCAATCAGCGGGATGGGACACCTGCGGCTGGGAGGAGGAAGGCCCGGAGCCACTATAAGAGAGGCAGAGACACGCATGGATGCGAGGAGGCAGAGACATGCATGGACTGCAGAGGCTTGAGGCTCACGGAGACCCAAACGTACCCTTGTCCTGTCTGATAATTGGAAATAAACGCCGAAGTCGGCTTAAACCAACCATTGCCACGTGTTTTCTCTGAACCCCGGCGCATTCTTCATTCCCGGACACCACATATGGTGGAGAAGGGCGGAGCACCTGGAGCGTTCCCACTACTACTACCCCACCATGCCGAACCCGGACGGAGCCGCGTTGGCTGCCCAGCAACACCAGCGGAGACCACCGAGCCTCGCCCTGCTCCGCGGCTGTTCTGCGACTGACTCAGCACGCCGTCCGCGCTGCGCCGGACCGCCCCGACCAGCCGCCCCACGGCTGGGACCGGGAAGACGATGCGGGAGGCTTACTCGAGGTCTTCGAGGCGGACTGCCGCACAGAGGAAGGGCTGGCCAGAGGAGCAGTGGGCGCACATAGTGGCGCCGTTCTCACCGGGACCCGCCCAGCAGGCGAGCCAGGGACCTGCCGGGCGGGACGCCGCCGCCAGTATCCGGCGCCAGTCAGGCCATACTGGCCTACTATGGCCACAACCTCGCGGCGCGCGCGCACGCGCGCAGGATTGGCGGTTTGACGCGCAGGGAGCTGTGCGCACCCAGATCGCCCAGCACAGCCGGCTGGTGAAGCGGTGGCTGACAGCGGGAGAGGGCCCCAGCCCGATCGACCGGGTGATTATTGACCACACCCTGCGGCGACTCCCGCCGGACGCCCGCCGCGTGCTGGCCCACCATCATCCTGCCACCGTGGACGACCTGGTCCTTCAGCTGGAGAACTGGCAGGTGGCCCAGCTCCTGGACGCCAGACCCGCCCCAGCCCCACGGCGCGCCGAGACCCGCCAAGCCCCGAGGGGACCCCCCATCGGCAACCCGGCTCCCGGCGTCACCCCACTGAGCGGAGTACCGGAGAACCGGGAGGTGCGGCGCTGCTTTGGGTGCGGCCAGCCCGGCCACATCGCTCGCTATTGCCCGAGGGGACGTGATGTGTCGATGCCGTCAGCGTACGCC
>NW_026551152.1:0-579 GCF_027596085.1 Anoplopoma fimbria | reverse complement strand
AGTTAAATCTGGTCTTAAATGAAAATCCATTGTTATTACTTTTTTGTTGTTTTGTTGTTACGGCCTGTGGGCCGATGCCTGCAGTTCGGTTGGTTCAGTGTGTCACTTCCTTGCAGTGGTAAGGGTGAGCTGTGTGTTTTAAGCCTTGATGTCTCCTTTCAGTGGAAAGGTGACTGTGGCCAGGGAATCTTTTAACATTGTTCTGTTGGTTTCCTGGTTCTTTTTTGGAGACCGGTATTTTGTGTTAACCGATTGCATGACTGACTATCCTGGTACCTTTTTGCAGGCCAGCGTTTTGAGTTCAACCTGACGGTGTTGTTGTTTATTTTTGTTAAATAAAATAAACTCCTGTTTTTTAACAAGGCACATGTCTCTTTGTCCTCTCTTTCGCTGACCAGTCCTGGGAATAACATAATTGTATTACTCCCCTCATCCCCTTAAGTCTGGGACGTAACACCAATTTATATGAAGAAATGCACATTTGCAAAGGTGACTTAGCATGTTGTCATAAAAGTGGCTCTCCTTTTGATTTTGCAATGCCAATGTGGCTCTTGTCAAAAAAATAGTGAGGATCACTGG
>NW_026551151.1:0-1061 GCF_027596085.1 Anoplopoma fimbria | reverse complement strand
CCCGGATACCACAGTGTGTGGAAGTGGTGGAAAATTCAGTGAATCAATATCCATCAACATAGTACTATTAATAATATGCACATTTTTTCTGCAATGAGGATAAGCGCGTACCCATTAATCAAACTGCTCATAGCCATCTTATAATTTTTTAAGCAAAGAGACACTGATCAGCTGTTCCTGAACTCGACTTTGGACAGCACAGCTTTGATAGTCATCCTTCTGAGCAAAGTCATGTGGAGCTCAACAGAGGAGCGAGGTAAAGTTATGCTTATAACCCAAAATTGACAGTGTCCAGTAATGTTTTTGTCTTCATAATTACTGAACTGTTAATATCCTCGATAATAATTCATTATGTCTTTTTCATTACATGAGGTTGCTAAAATTGGTGAAGCAAGCTCTGTAATGATAGCCTTCAGTTAAAGTAACCAGCAGTCAGCAAATTTAACTTAAGTAAAGTTAATGAAAAAATTACAACGTGAAGATGTAATGTCGGTTATCTAACTGTGTTTATTTGTGCCCTTATAGAGCCGATTGTAGAACTGCAAACCAGAAGGAACGGGACAATTTTTCAAAAGGGAGTGGAGACCTAAATGTCAAAAGTGAGTCTCTAAGAAGATGAAGAAGTGAGGCGGTCAAATCCTCTTTTACTGTTCATTCTCTCCTGTCAATAGACACTTGAGCTTTACTACTCTTTTTTTAAATGTTGGGCTGTTATTAATATTTTCAAATTCTAACACCTCAATGATTATCAATTATCTGTTTGTTTTTAACTGATATCAAACAGATCCTATAAATATTCCTTCCCCATCTTGGCTTTCTATAATACAAAAATCCAGAACAAAAACTAAATTAATGTAACTGAATGTTCTGTTATGCTTTCTTTTTCTAACAAAAAGGTTTTTTGTTTTTTTTGTCAGCCACCTGACTACCATTACTGCACTACTGCTCATGTAACACCAGCATGTAAACATCCTAGAAGAAGCTGAAATTCCTGGGACTCTGTTACAGTCAGGAGAAGATCAGATGTGGGCAAGTGGGAATACGAGTCTTAAGCTAGCGGC
>NW_026551150.1:0-3266 GCF_027596085.1 Anoplopoma fimbria | reverse complement strand
GCGTATTGTTACGTACAGTGTCGTGTATGTATACATGTTGTAGGCCTACATGTGTTGTGTTCTGTTTTGTGTTGTTAGTTTTTGTGTTGTTGTTCTGTCTCCTCCACTGTTTTCATTCTCCTCCTTCTCAGATGTGCGCACCTGGTTCCAATCATTGATCATCACTACACCTGTTCCGGATCTCCTATCAGCCATTCCCCTTTATATAGCCCCATTTGTGTTAGAGAAGGTTGTTGCTTTTTGGGTTGAGCTGTGGCAGCCTGGTTGAGCTCTGGTTGATTTTGCTTGGTTTTGCTTTGTTAAAACCATTTACTTTAGCAGCCTACTTTTGTTTTGTCTTGTGTTAATTCTTTGTTGTGCGCACAGGGACAAACGAGGATAGGTAAGATACCCTGGGTATACATATTGTAGGTTTACCTTTTGTTAAAACCCCAGATTAGAGTGAGCACCACCCGCTGTACTTTTGGGTGCTTAGCACCTGTAAATGGGGGTGGGTTTATTTATGTTCTTTTCTTTGGTGCCACTGACAGTCCTCTTTGATCCCTGTGTTGCTTTTCTGTAAATAAATACTTTCTTTAATTCATATTGGGTCCTGGTTTTGTGTGACTACACCCTCACTTGCTCAACCTGGTGCATTATGTTACGTCCTTCTACTCCGAGCCACCAAGGGGGCGTAACATAAATTGGGGGCTCGTCCGGGATCTTTGATCCTTTTAAGCACCGGGTTTGGTGAGTGTTGCAGTGCACACGTCAAGTAGGCTGGTAGTATTGGTTAGATTGGTTGAGGTTTGGCTTGAGGCTGTTTGAGAAATCAGGAGCACTTTTGATATTGAGGGTTTTCTTAGTGATCCTTCTGTGGAGCAGATTGACCGCTGTAAAAAAAGGATTTGTATGCCATTGCGGCACACTTTGAATTGGCAGTTTCAACTAGTCTGAGAAAAGCCGAACTGAAAGAAGCTGTGGTGCGTATGTTAGCACACAATAAAGTGCTTAGTACGGGCAGCAGTGTGACTGCTAGTGAGCCCGATATTCCAACCCCTGCCTTGTCTTCTAGCGCAGAGAAGGACAACAGGGATTCAGTTCCTTCAGATGGGGCCTCTAATTTGGAGCTTAAGCCTCCTCGTACTGTGCCCGATTTTCTCCGTTTTCCTGTCCTAGGGTAAGCGATGATGCCCGCCATAGGCTACGCTTAGCGCGTTCAGGCGCGGTCTTACCATTAAGGCAAAGGTAGGCAACTGCCTGGGGCCCCCAACCTGCAGGGGCCCCCCAACCAGCTGCCCCCTCCCCATTTAGCATGGGCTTGGGGCCTCCAGACAGTAGCCCCCACCATTGTGTTTGTAAATTATAATTGTGTATGTCTAAACTGAAAACAAAGAAAAAAACAAAGAAAAAACAGACAAAAAAAATAAAAATCCCCAAATCGTATTATCGCTCCCCCCTCCCCTTTCGTGTTATAATGGACTATTCCATGAGTGACCGCGAAAGACGAAAGACCGCGAAAGACGGAAGTGAAGTGAAGTGCTACGTACGATTTGTGTTGACAGTAAAAATGAAGCGACAATATCCAAGTGGGGCGATTAAAAGGAGAAAGCGGGAGGAAACGAAGCAGAAGAACGCTACACTCCCTAAATTGACAAGCTTTTTAATGTGTCAACAACACCGGTTGACACTAATAATAACAACGTTGAGGACGAGGAACCGGTCGTTGAAGATTCAGAGGAGCTAGCCGTATGTGATGAGCTATCCGCTGTTTCCGACAGCGCAGACAATTACCAATTGGTGGACGACGAGCTGACTGATTCTGAAGACGATGTGGTGGTGAGTAGCCCCCCTTCTTCTGACCACCACGAAAGTGATGTAGATCTGCTCGAAGTAGTGGGAGATGACCCGGCGCTGTGGCCAACGTTTCTGAACGACAGAGAACGATGCGACATAGTGATGAAAGGACCTGTTCAGCTTGAGCTAGAGTTCCCCAAAAACGAAGAAGGTCGGCGATTCACAAGCTCTTTAAAAGAGAGTTTTTCCTCCATCTTGTTGACACAGCCATTGTAACTTTAAGAGAGAGATTCTCTAACATGCAGTTTTTCTATGACCTTTATGGGTTTCTTTACTCATCTGAGCTATTGAAAAGCACCGTTCAGGGAGGAAAGCTTGAAGAGTGCTGCAGAAAACTGGAGCAAGCAGTGGAGGATGTGGATGCAGAGGACCTTAAGATGGAGATCGAAGGAGCTGTTCGGTCCTTCCCCCCACACATCACATCACCACTTGAAATGTTAGAGTATATATATAAGGAGAACGTCTTAGACATTTATCCTAATCTGAGCATAGCTCTAAGACACCTCCTTACTCTCCCTGTCACTGTAGCTTCAGGTGAGAGAAGCTTTTCAACACTGAAGCGACTGAAAACGTATATGCGTTCCACAATGTCTCAGCACAGGCTGTCTGCCCTCGCAACCATTGCTATAGAACATGAGGTCCGAAAAACACTGGATATGGACTCAGTGATAGGCAGGTTTGCTGAGGCCAAAGCACGAAAGGTTACATTTGTATGAGTATGATCTCGGCTGTGCCACCTGTTCATAAGAAGAAGATGAATAAAGAAGAGTATGACTAATACAGGAACAAAGGAGCAGGACAGGGACAGAAGAGATGAAGAGAAAGTAAGGGACAAAGACAAGAAAGACATGAACATAACATTCCAGGGAGAGAGAAGCATAACAGGGAAGAAGAGGCAGAGAAATAGAGGGACACAGGAGGAGAGAAAGGAGGAGAGGGACACAGGAGGAGAGAAAGGGAGAGCACAAAGACAGGGACAAGAAGAGAAGGTAATCATTTTACAGTACATTTCAATATAATTCCTGTAACTACTTGAGTAACCTGCTGTTATTTTGTCACAGAGACAGAAGTCCATCATTAACATCTACCAGAAAAGTCCTGCTGGATAACCAAGGTAATTGATGCCCATTTTATCAAAAAAAGTGGACAAAAGGTATTCTTATTTTCATAAACAAGATGATATACAGTATGAACTTTTGTACATACTTTATATCATATTGTATATGAAAAAAGTTAAACTCTTAATATGTTTTGTATTTATTTTCTTTGTTGTTTATTTTAAAGGTGCAGTTCCAGATATCTACACATCACTGATGTATGAAGACCGGTGAGAAGTAACTGTAAACTGAAAAAATAAATATTTTGCATTTTGACATACACTGGTGTTATATCCGAGACTTATTTCTCACATTCTACTCTTTATTTAGTGC
>NW_026551149.1:0-675 GCF_027596085.1 Anoplopoma fimbria | reverse complement strand
TAGTACAGGTCCTGGGGAAGATTTGTATGCGCTTCATTTAGCGGAGACTATCTCAACTGTTATAGACTAATATTACCCCACTGAACAACATGTGATGTGTGCCAAAATCTCTATCCGGGACGAAAGTCCTGAAAATGACCACTATAGGTGACACTATTATCACAATACAGGTGAATGGGACTTTTTTTTTCTTTATAGATATCCTCATCAATTTCTACCAGATTAATCTTCAACTTAATAGAAATACTTTTTGTATTACACTTTGTCTTAAAAAATATTATTACAATATGCAAATGAGGCGATCTCATTATATATGCGTACATAAACCCCTGAAGCTAGAGATTTTCTGAGGTGATCACAATGTTCACAATGACCATGATTATGAGGTCAAAGAACAGTGTAAGCATTTTTGATTTGATATAAATAAAATGGCAAAAAAAGTTACAACTATTACGTATTACATACAACTAGCAACATACAGGAATTGCCAGTTATTAATTAACCTAAAACTTTAAAAGCTTACATTTCCTAGCTGTTCTTAATATTACAGTTACCACGCTGTCACCTCCAACTTTTTTTCAACAAAAGTTTACTTGGTAGCCATAGTAACCTGAGGCAATACAGAGCACATGGCTGTCAAGCAAGAGATGACTTGTGAGATCAAGAAAAGTAAGG
>NW_026551148.1:0-517 GCF_027596085.1 Anoplopoma fimbria | reverse complement strand
TATGTTTTAACACTAGTAGGAGTCAGTTAAAAATCAACACTGTAGGGACAAATCTCTCAGAGTTAAGTAGGTCTAGCACTCATTAAGAGTAAATTAATAGGAGTTAATTCAGATTAACACTTAAAAAAAAAACTAGTGTGAAATCTTAATAACACTATCAGTGTTATTTTCGTCATAGTGTAAAACTTCAGTAACACTTGTCAGTGTTATATAGTCCCAAATATTAACTCTTATCAGAGTTGGATTAACTCTCAAAATGTAACTCTATGGTAAGTGTAATTTTAACACTTTGTAGATAGGGACACGTATGTTATCTGGAATAGTGTTAAAATTGACTCTTTCAAGTGTTGGATTAACACTGCCAATTTTACTGTGATACGTGAGTCGCTTTCGAGAAACGACTGCACGGAGCTTACAGTATCGCTAGGGAGAGTCTCTCTGTGGCACAACAGGGTATCGAAGCGGCAGTTTGATAAAAAAGCACTTCCACGTTCTCTACAACCAGGTGACCTGGTTT
>NW_026551147.1:0-2165 GCF_027596085.1 Anoplopoma fimbria | reverse complement strand
TAAATATAAATACATACAGTCTGTCAATAAATTTAAATATGTACAGTCTGTCAATAAATATAAATATGTATAATCTGTCAATAAATATAAATATGAACAATCTGTTAATAAATATAAATATGTACAGTCTGTTAATAAATATGAATATGTATATAATTATAACTATATATATCCTGTCAATAAATATAAATATGTACAGTCTGTATAAATATATACAATAAATATAAATATGAATAAATATAAATATATATATACAGTCTGTCAATAAATATAAATATGAACAGTCTGTCAATAAATATAAATATGTACAGTCTGTCAATAAATATAAATATGTATAGTCTGTCAATAAATATTAATAAATATAAATATATACAGTCTGTCAATAAATATAAATATATACAATCTGTCAATAAATATAAAAATATGAATAAATATAAATATATACAATCAATAAATATAAATATATACAGTCTGTAAATTAATATAAATATGTACAATCTGTCAATGAATATAAATATGTACAGTCTGTTAATAAATATGAATAAAATATAACTAATATATATATCTGTCAATAAATATAAATATGTACAGTCTGTCAATAAATATAAATAAATATAAATATATACAGTCTGTCAATAAATATAAATATATACAATCTGTCAATAAATATGAATATGTAATCTGTCAATAAATATAATAAATATAAATATATACAGTCTGTAAAAATATAATATAAATATATACAGTCTGTCAATAAATATAAATATGTACAGTCTGTCAATAACAGTCTGTCAATAAATATAAATATGAATCTGTCAAATATAAATATAAATATGTACAGTCTGTCAATAAATATAAATATGAACAGTCTGTCAATAAATATAAATATGTACAATCTGTCAATAAATATAAATATGTATAGTCTGTCAATAAATATTAATAAATATAAATATATACAGCCTGTCAATAAATATAAATATATACAATCTGTCAATAAATATGAATAAATATATAATAATATATAAATATGTACAATCTGTCAATAATATAAATATGTACAATCTGTCAATAAATATAAATATATCTGTACAATAAATATGTCAATAAATATAAATATAAATATATATAGTCTGTCAATAAATATAAATATGTACAGTCTGTCAATAAATATATAATAACAATCTGTCAATAAATATAAATATATACAGTCTGTCAATAAATATAAATATAAATAAATATAGTCTGTCAATAAATATAATAAATATAAAATAAATATAAATATATACAGTCTGTCAATAAATTTAAATATGTAAATAGTCTGTCAATAAATATAAATATGTACAATCTGTCAATAAATATAAATATGAACAATCTGTTAATAAATATAAATATGTACAGTCTGTTAATAAATATGAATAAATATAATTATAAATATATATATCCTGTCAATAAATATAAATATGTACAGTCTGTCAATAAATATGAATAATTATAAATATATACAGTCTGTCAATAAATATAAATATGAAGTCTGTCAATAAATATAAATCTGTCAATAAATATAAATATGTACAATCTGTCAATAAATATAAATATGTATAGTCTGTCAATAAATATTAATAAATATAAATATATACAGTCTGTCAATAAATATAAATATATAAATACAGTCTGTCAATAAATAAATAAAATATGAATATAACAGTCTGTCAATAAATATAAATATGTACAGTCTGTTAATAAATAAAAAATAAATATAAATATGTACAGTCTGTCAAATAAATATAAATATGTACAGTCTGTAAATTAATAAAAATAAGAATAAATATGTACAGTCTGTAAATAAATATAAATATGTACAGTCTGTAAATAAATATAAATATGAAGTCTGTCAATAAATATAAATATGTACAGTCTGTCAATAAATATAAATATGTACAATCTGTCAATAAATATAAATATGTATAGTCTGTCAATAAATATTAATAAATATATATATATACAGTCTGTCAATAAATATAAATATATACAATCTGTCAATGAATATGAATGAATATAAATATATAGTCTGTCAATAAATATAATATATACAGTCTGTCAATAAATATAAATATGCACAGTCTGTCACAAATATGAATAAATATAAATATATACAGTCTGTAAAT
>NW_026551146.1:0-574 GCF_027596085.1 Anoplopoma fimbria | reverse complement strand
CAGTCTGTCAATAAATATAAATAAGTACAATCTATCAATAAATATAAATATTTACAGTCTGTTAATAAATATAAATATGTATAGTCTGTCAATAAATATTAATAAATATAAATATATACAGTCTGTCAATAAATATAAATATATACAATCTGTCAATAAATATGAAATAAATATAAATATATACAGTCTGTCAATAAATATAAATGAATATAAATATAAACAGTCTGTCAATATATATAAATATGTAGTCTGTCAATAAATTTGAATATGTACAATCTGTCAATAAATATAAATATTTACAGTCTGTTAATAAATATAAATATTTACAGTCTGTTAATAAATATAAATATGTACAGTCTGTCAATAAATATTAATAAATATACATATATACAGTCTGTCAATAAATATAAATATGTACAGTCTGTAAATTAATAAAAAATAAGAATAAATATATTGATCTAGCTGTAAATAAATATAAATATGTACAGTCTGTAAATTAATAAAAAAATAAGAATAAATATGTACAGTCTGTAAATAAATATAAATATGAACAGTCTGTCAATAAATATAAATA
>NW_026551144.1:0-633 GCF_027596085.1 Anoplopoma fimbria | reverse complement strand
AGGATATAGTCTCGAAACTCGATAATGTTCATTAATACACAGTTTACCTCCAGTTTACGCGACATTACTGCCAAAAGCTGCTATTTATCACTTTAAGCCTCCTAAAACACATTTCTGCAGGATATAGTCTCGAAACTCGATAATGTTCATTAATACACAGTTTACCTCCAGTTTACGCGACATTATTTAAGCCCAAAAACGAAGGATATAGTCTCGAACTCGATAATGTTCATTAATACACAGTTTACGCCATATTACCGTCAAAACTGTTTACCACTATAAGCCTCCCAAAACACATTTCTGCTGGACATTTACTGAAATTTGGGTAATGTTCAATAATACACAGTTTACCTGCAGTTTACGCCACATAACTGCGTTATTTCAGTAACTATACTGCAGAAATGTCTTTTGGGAGGCTTAATGAACATTATCGCGTTTTGGGCTCAAAGTGTCAAATAGCAGCCTTTGGCATGAATGTTGCGTAAACTGCAGGTAAACTGTGTATTATTGAACATTACCCAAATTTCAGTAAAAACTGTGTATTATTGAACATTATCGAGTTTCGAAACTATATCCTGCTTTTTGGGATAAAGTGATAAATAGCAGCTTGTATTAATGAACATTATCAGTTTA
>NW_026551143.1:0-535 GCF_027596085.1 Anoplopoma fimbria | reverse complement strand
AAACAAAGGATATAGTCTCTGAAACTCGATAATGTTCATTAATACACAGTTTACCTGTAGTTAACGCTACATAACTGCCAAAAGCTGCTATTTATCACTTTAAGCCTCCTAAAACACATTTCTGCAGGATAGTCTGAAACTCGATAATGTTCATTACTACACAGTTTACCTCCAGTTTACGCGACATTACTGCCAAAAGCTGCTATGTATCACTTTAAGCCTCCTAAAACACATTTCTGCAGGATATAGTCTCGAAACTCAATAATGTTCATTAATACACAGTTTACGCGACATTACTGCCAAAAGCTGCTATTTGTCACTTTAAGCCCAAAACGAAGGATATAGTCTCGAAACTCGATACTGTTCATTAATACACAGTTTACCTGTAGTTAACGCTACATAACTGCCAAAAGCTGCTATTTATCACTTAAAGCCCAAAACGAAGGATATAGTCTCGAAACTCGATAATGTTCATTAATACACAGTTTACCTGTAGTTAACGCTACATAACTGTCATAACTGTCTCGAAACTCGA
>NW_026551142.1:0-1547 GCF_027596085.1 Anoplopoma fimbria | reverse complement strand
ATTTTTTTAATTCAATAACTTTATTGAGACATTTGTTCATACATATAAAACACAATATATTTATATATATATATATATATATATATATATATATATATATGTATATATTTACATTTTCAAGTTCTTATTTTTAAGATCTTAAGTTGATGCCACGAAGGCTGAAACATCATCTATTATCTTTATTTAATGTTTTATTCTATTTATTTAATGTTTCATTATCTTTATTAAATGTTATATTCTCTTTATTTAATGTTTCATTCTCTTTATTTAATGTTTTATTATCTTCATTTAATGTTTTATTCTCTTTGTTTAATGTTTTAATATCTTTATTTAATGTTTTATTCTATTTATTTAATGTTTCATTCTCTTTATTTAATGTTTTAATATCTTTATTTAATGTTTTAATATCTTTATTTAATGTTTTATTATCTTTATTTAATGTTTCGGGTGCAGTGGCGTCACGTCATGATGTTTTCACGGATGTTTATCTGGACGGCTCATCCTCCTGTATACCGGTGTGCCGGATTACGGTGTTTTCACGGTACCGGTACCGGTGGACCGGCCGGCTCAACCTCCAGCCGGTCTTTTAGCACACTAAAACGGCGTAAAATGACCTCCAGCAGCCCAGGGAGGAAAAAAATAGCAGGCGCTTTCCGGAGGATTTTAGTGCTGAAATCCGGCTGAATCTGTCTTTTAAGGCAGTGAAACGGCGTAAAATGACCGGCATCACAGCGTCAAAACACCCGCAGCAGAGTGCTCCAAGTCAGGGTAAACTCTGGGAGTGACAGCGGGTCTTTTAGCACACTAAAACGGCGTAAAATGAACCGACACAACCATGCTGCTCCATCCGCCTAAAAAATGACCGCGACCGCCAGCTGAAAACGTCCGTAAAGAGAGCATGAAGTGGCTAAACAGTGGTGCCATCAGCCTGTCTCTCCATGCTGCTGAATCCGCGTGAAAATGACCGCGACCGCGGGCTGAAAACGGAAGGATAGCATAGCTAGAGGAGGTTGAGCCGTCCGGGAGCTAGAGGAGCCGTCCGGTAGAATCCCGGTGACCGGGAAATAGGTTCCGGCGATCACCGCGGATTGCATGCCAGGTAGTTTTTATTTTATTTTATTTTTTTAAATTCAATAACTTTCTTGAGACATTTGTTCATACATATAAGCGAAAGATCATTATCTTTATTTAATGTTTTATTATCTTTATTTAATGTTTCGCGTTTGTCACAGTCGCGGTGCAGTGACGTCACGTCATGATGTTTTCACGGATGTTTATCTGGACGGCTCATCCTCCTGTATACCGGTGTGCCGGATTACCGGTGTTTTTCACGGTACCGGTACCGGTGGACCGGCCGGCTCAACCTCCTATAGCTAGCATAGCTAGAGGAGGTTGAGCCGTCTGGGAAACTAGAGGAGGCCCGGTGACCGGGAAATAGGTTCCGGCGATCACCGCGCATTGCATGCCGGGTAGATTTTATTTATTTATTTATTTTTTAATTTTAATTTTTAATTTTTTTTTTAATTTTAATTTTTTATTTTTTTTAA
>NW_026551139.1:0-852 GCF_027596085.1 Anoplopoma fimbria | reverse complement strand
CAGTAATGTACTCAGGTTGACACAAACATGCACCAGCTAGAATGGCAGCAGACTTGTCTGTTGAGCTGCTGCCTCAGTAAATCAGGTGCTGAATGCACCAAGATATCTTTATATATGAAACCTACATGTCTGCTGATCAGAGTCCTCTGGAACAACCAACAACCAGCCTGAAAGGACTCCTCCTTCAGCTTGACAGCTTTGTTATTCACTGGTTTCCACCAGCAGGTTCTTTGGTTTCCAACATAACAGGCACCAATGACCTACTGGCCACAACTTTGAGCAGCTCAGCTCAGTCGGGGGCTCGTCAGTATCTCCACACCGTCCTCCACCCTGAAACACTCCTTAAGGAGAGAGTCCAGACAGTCCAACAGATTTATATTCTGAGTTACAGATCTCTAAGAAAAATAAGACAGAATGTAATTTAGTGTCTTGTGATTTTTCTCTCTCTCTCTTTCATCTTCTATCATCTCTACAGACTCTGTCAGGCTGGTGGATGGGACTAGTCTGTGCTCAGGCAGACTGGAGGTGAAGTCGACCACTCTAACCAGTTCAACCAGTGGTGGTCCTCAGTGTGTGAAGATGACTTTGACCAGCAGGATGCAGAGGTGGTCTGTAGGGAGCTTGGCTGTGGGGCTCCTTCAGTCCTCCAGGGGGCGCTCTATGGAGAAGTGGAGGCTCCAATGTGGACCAAAGAGTTCCAGTGTGGAGGCCATGAGTCTGCTCTCCTGGACTGTAGAAGCTCAGGCTCAGATAGAAACACCTGCTCACCTGGCAAAGCTGTTGGACTCACCTGCTCAGGTAGAAGAGGAGCTGCAGCTTTGATCTGGTTCATTTCTGTTCTACTGAAACTCA
>NW_026551138.1:0-734 GCF_027596085.1 Anoplopoma fimbria | reverse complement strand
ACCGTGAAAAACACCGGTAATCCGGCACACTGGTATACAGGAGGATGAGCCGTCCAGATAAACATCCGTGAAAACATCATGACGTGACGTCACTGCACCGCGACTGTGACAAACGCGAAACATTAAATAAAGATAAGAAAACATTAAATAAAGATATTAAAACATTAAATAAAGATATTAAAACATTAAATAAAGAGAATGAAACATTAAATAAATAGAATAAAACATTAAATAAAGATATTAAAACATTAAACAAAGAGAATAAAACATTAAATGAAGATAATAAAACATTAAATAAAGAGAATGAAACATTAAATAAAGAGAATATAACATTTAATAAAGATAATGAAACATTAAATGAATAGAATAAAACATTAAATAAAGATAATAGATGATGTTTCAGCCTTAGTGGCATCAACTTAAGATCTTAAAAATAAGAACTTGAAAATGTAAATATATACATATATATATATATATATATATATAAATATATTGTGTTTTATATGTATGAACAAATGTCTCAATAAAGTTATTGAATTAAAAAAAAATTAAAAATTAAAATTAAAAAAAAAATTAAAAATTAAAATTAAAAAATAAATAAATAAATAAAATCTACCCGGCATGCAATGCGCGGTGATCGCCGGAACCTATTTCCCGGTCACCGGGATTCTACCGGGACGCCTCCTCTAGCTCCCAGACGGCTCAACCTCCTCTAGCTATGCTAGCTATAGGAG
>NW_026551137.1:0-576 GCF_027596085.1 Anoplopoma fimbria | reverse complement strand
TGGTCCAAACAGAACTCACAATCGTCATGGCAACATCCCTCCCTTCTTTCATGTTTACATCTTCCACCACGACACTAGCTGGTGAATTCTACATGATAATGATGAAGGAAGTCCAGGAAAATTCACTGTCTGCACAACATGATGAACCCAGTAGCACTAATCCGTCTCTTAGCTTCTCTGCTCCGTTTTGTAATGCTGCTCCAAACTGCCCTACGTTGTTGAGGCCACGCTCACATTACAGATAAGACAGACAGGGATTGAATTTAAGTTAAGAGAAAAATAATCTTCTTCCCAGTCTGACTAAATATGTTAAGTTTTGGATCTTTTGGCTTTTGATATTTATGTTTTGAGCTAACTTAGCTAGCTGGTAGATCACATGGACGGCTCTAAACTTCTCCAGTTTGTCACTGACAATGAGCATTGACTGCAACTCCCAACATGCCTAGAAACAACTGGACAAAACCATAGAACGTATATATGAAGTGGACGTAGTCATTCAGAAGTCATCCATTGGTTTCTGTACTATCGTTTTGAATCCTCAAATTGAATATGTGGATGACACCAACTTATTCTTTT
>NW_026551136.1:0-530 GCF_027596085.1 Anoplopoma fimbria | reverse complement strand
AACACCGGTAATCCGGCACACCGGTATACAGGAGGATGAGCCGTCCAGATAAACATCCGTGAAAACATCATGACGTGACGTCACTGCACCGCGACTGTGACAAACGCGAAACATTAAATAAAGATAAGAAAACATTAAATAAAGATATTAAAACATTAAATAAAGATATTAAAACATTAAATAAAGAGAATGAAACATTAAATAAATAGAATAAAACATTAAATAAAGATATTAAAACATTAAACAAAGAGAATAAAACATTAAATGAAGATAATAAAACATTAAATAAAGAGAATGAAACATTAAATAAAGAGAATATAACATTTAATAAAGATAATGAAACATTAAATGAATAGAATAAAACATTAAATAAAGATAATATGCCGGTCATTTACGCCGTTTCACTGCCTTAAAAGACAGATTCAGCCGGTTTCAGCACTAAAATCCTCCGGAAAGCGCCTGCTATTTTTTCCTCCCTGGGCTGCTGGAGGTCATTTTACGCCGTTTTAGTGTGCTAAAGACCGGCTGGA
>NW_026551135.1:0-1217 GCF_027596085.1 Anoplopoma fimbria | reverse complement strand
AGAAAAGCTGTAAAATGCATCTAAAAGTGATGAAAGTATCATGTTTTCATGAAAACACAAGGAAACTTGTTATTATGAGTCCAGAGGCCACTTGAAGAAACTCATGTAAAGTATGGTTTCCTGTCAGAAAAGACACTTTTGGGGTATTTTAAGGCTGAAACGTCTTTTGGCAGCAGAAAAGCTGTAAATGCATCTAAAAGTGATGAAAGTATCATGTTTTCATGAAAAACACAAGGAAACTTGTTATTATGAGTCCAGAGGCCCTTACTTGAAGAAACTCATGTAAAGTATGATTTCCTGTCAGAAAAGACACTTTTGGGGTATTTTAAGGCTGAAACGTCTTTTTGCAGCAGAAAAGCTGTAAATGCATCTAAAAGTGATGAAAGTATCATGTTTTCATGAAAACACAAGGAAACTTGTTATTATGAGTCCAGAGGCCTTACTTGAAGAAACTCATGTAAAGTATGGTTTCCTGTCAGAAAAGACACTTTTGGGGTATTTTAAGGCTGAAACGTCTTTTGGCAGCAGAAAAGCTGTAAATGCATCTAAAAGTGATGAAAGTATCATGTTTTCATAAAAACACAAGGAAACTAGTCACAAAAACACAAGGAAACTTGTTATTATGAGTCCAGAGGCCCTTACTTGAAGAAACTCATGTAAAGTATGAATTCCTGTCAGAAAAGACACTTTTGGGGTATTTTAAGGCTGAAACGTCTTTTGCAGCAGAAAAGCTGTAAATGCATCTAAAAGTGATGTTTTCAAAAACACAAGTATCATGTTTTCATGAAAACACAAGGAAACTTGTTATTATGAGTCCAGAGGCCCTTACTTGAAGAAACTCATGTAAAGTATGAATTCCTGTCAGAAAAGACACTTTTGGGGTATTTTAAGGCTGAAACGTCTTTTTGCAGCAGAAAAGCTGTAAATGCATCTAAAAGTGATGAAAGTATCATGTTTTCATGAAAACACAAGGAAGTATCATGTTTTCATGAAAACACAAGGAAACTAGTTGATATTAGTCCTGAGGCCTTCACTTGAAGAAACTCATGTAAAGTATGGTTTCCTGTCAGAAAAGACACTTTTGGGGTATTTTAAGGCTGAAACGTCTTTTGGCAGCAGAAAAGCTGTAAATGCATCTAAAAGTGATGAAAGTATCATGTTTTCATAAAAACACAAGGGAACTAGTTAACATTAGTCCTGAGGGCTTTACTTGAAGA
>NW_026551134.1:0-1037 GCF_027596085.1 Anoplopoma fimbria | reverse complement strand
TTTCAATTTCATTGAATGTGAGCCTCCCCTTGGAAAAGGTAAGGAGGACCAAGCCCCCCCCCCCCAACCTACCCCACACAGGTATTTTGTGTTCCTGGAATGATGTTTCAAAAACAACTGATAGCCCAATAGGCCTACATGTTTTTTTTAATTGTATTTCTTTTAACAAAGTACATTCACAAAAAGGGCCTATTCATAAAATGTCCATCCAATATTTCCATGTCAGAGGCTACTTTTATTGAAACATCACGAACAGAGGGCCTATGCCTACTTTTAAAATTGAACTGTCATTGCAAATTCATAAACGATCGTTTTCAACAGCAGACAACTTAACAGACGCCAGTGTCAAACTGCGTCAACACGACGCGTCAACACGAGACGTCAACTGAAATAATAATAATAATAATAATAAAGATATCCTGAATTTAACAGACGTCAACACATTCCATATTCCGATTTAGGCCTACTTTTAGGCTAATTATACACTTGTCGCTATTCTCAATGCGAACAGTGCGGGCGCTCCTTTGATGCGCACAGCTGTTCAATGCGAGGTTGCACAGAAGAAAGAAACAGCCTCAAGTCGATAAGATGCCTCAGTTGCCTTGACGTTAGTGGTGCCAAACGAACGAATTACTGCTTTTTGTGACCGCAATTCATCACGTTTCCTCTCAAAAAACTCCAGTGGCTTGTTAACTAAAGTCGTGTGCTTTGTTTCCATATGACGGCGCAGTTTGCATGGCCGCATACTATCGTTAGCCAAAACCTCTTTGCACACCACACATTGTGGCAGAGGTGCGCTCTCGGAACCCGACCATGTAAACCCTATTTTTAAGTAATCGGGATCATATTTCCTACGGTTTTTTTGTGGGCTCCTCCCTTTCTGCTGACTTCGGTGGTTGTATCAGAAAGCGATGCATTTTTCAATGGGCCAACTTGTTCACACACGCAAGCACGAACAATGAGTTAACTGCTATTGTAACTGCTAACTGCTAATATTTCTTCGCTTGTTTCGCGCCTCCCTGCGACTCTTTGGCGCC
>NW_026551133.1:0-3486 GCF_027596085.1 Anoplopoma fimbria | reverse complement strand
AAAAAATTAAAGCCCTTTTACTTTAAAAAGTATGTTCCAGGCCGTGTTAACCTTTCTAACCCCCTGTTACTAACCATGTCCCAGGTGTAGTTGGCCAGCCAGTACAGGAGGGCTTGACCCCGCTCACGAACTGCAGGTGCTTGGCCTTGCTGACCCGCTCCTCGATCCAGGAAGAGCACGAAGCTGGCCGGCACGAAGGACAGGGCGTACATCATGTGTGTGTGTACGCTTGTTTATATTGTTGATATTGTGTTATATATATATATCACTGTTTGTTCATTGTTATTGTCTTAATGTATGCACCTTATTCACCAAGCCAAATTCCTGGTTGGTGTAAAACCCCTCTTGGCAATTAAATCCTTTCTGATTCTGAAAGAAAACAAGAAAAAATAACAACAAGCACCTGTATATAACAGAGGTTGCCTCAGGGCAACGGCCTAAATCATTATTTGTCTGTGTGCATTATCTGAAAGATGCACGGGGTGCGGTAGAAAGGAGGGGAGACAACCTCAAAAACGTAAAAAAAAAAAAAAAAAAGTCAAGCCCAAAGTAAGAACGTGATTGGCTCATTTTGGGCTTACTTTGGGCTTACTTTCCAAAAGGAAGAACGTGATTGGCTCATTTTGGGCTTACTTTGGGCTTACTTTCCAAAAGGAAGAACGTGATTGGCTCATTTTGGGCTGACTTTGGCGGAACAGGCAGAACATAGCAAGCGCAAAGGAAGGAGCCGATCTTTGAGCCCCACACGCAAGGAAAAACACAGGAAATAAATACGGGAAAATATAGAACGAGGCAAAAACATACATTTTACCGTGCAGGAAATATTCAGGTGATATCCCCTGCGCGTTGTTGACGTTTCCAATTATGTTCTACAATGTCACCTGTCGTGAGTGGGATTCGATCTACAGCGATCTGCGCAACCAGCGATCTGTACATCAATACAATGGTAATACAATTAATCAATACCCCCAATGACTTATGTTTATTTCTGCTTCTGTTAACAATAAAATGTGACTTCAAAGACTTTGAGACAGTATTAGAGTCTTTTTTTAATGATGCCCAGAGTCTTGAATGTTGGTATGATCAGATTTAATGTATAGGAACACAAGATGTAAAATGAACAAGTATTTTATAGGAACAACACAAGATGTAAAATGAACAAGTATTGTATTGGAACAACACAAGATGTAAAATGAACAAGTATTGTATATGAACAACACAAGATGTAAAATGAACAAGTATTGTATTGGAACAACACAAGATGTAAAATGAACAAGTATTGTATTGGAACAACACAAGATGTAAAATGAACAAGTATTGTATTGGAACAACACAAGATGTAAAATGAACAAGTATTGTATTGGAACACAAGATGTAAATGAACCAGTATTGTATAGGAACAACACAAGATGTAAAATGAACAAGTGTAAAATGAACAACACAAGATGTAAAATGAACAAGCATTGTATTGGAACACAAGATGTAAATGAACCAGTATTGTATTGGAACACAAGATGTAAAATGAACAAGTATTCTAAAGGAACACAAGATGTACAATGAACAAGTATTGAGAACACACCAACCCACACATGAACACACACATATGTGTAACCTATGTGTGTGTAACATGATGTAAAATAAACAAGTATTAAAAATGAACACATACTTAAGAAAAAACTGTATGCATACAGGAAACTTTACACTATACACAATATAAACAACTCCCTGCCCAGGGCCCACAGATTCAAAGTTAAGTTTATGTTGCTGCTCTTTGTTCTGCCAACCAATCGTTCAGGGATTTGCCATTTGAGGCACGTGAGCAGAAGGTGGCACTGCCATGACGACTGTGCCCAAAGTCCTTGGTTTTGGGCTGCCCACATTGTCTACAGGTGTTGTAGGTGACCCCTCTAATGTATTTCCTTTTCCCCACTCCACTCTCCTCCTCAAGGGCCCGACGTTGCCTGTTCCTCTTTGTGAACCGGGACACAGGAGCAGCTGGAGCAGGAACAAGTGGAGCTGGGCCTGCACTGGGTGTTGAGGCACAAGCAGGCAACATCCTAGGAGCTGACATGAGCCTTGCGAAGTCTGGTGCAGTGGGGGCAGGTGCGATGGGGCGCTCTCTGGTGGCAGCAGCCGGGCGTCGGCCTGGCCGCAGATCAGGAGCTTGCCCCACCAGATTTGGAGGGAGGACAAATTCATGCTGTGGGCCTGATGTCGGAGGAAGGAGCTGCAGTTGTTCCTTCGGTGGTGGAAGCTGGTCAGGTGCCACAGGAATCAGGTTGGTGGAAGGAGTTCCTACAGAGTCTGATCAAAAACATGGAGAAGCGGCTCTCATTCAAGGATGAAGTTCTTCATGATTTAAGCATTCTAGATTCCAGCACCTGGCCATCAGCCCCTGGCATACGGCATGGTGAGGCACAGGTAAAGCGACTGTGCAGGCGGTTCCATCTGTGTGAAGAACAAGCTGTCAATGGAATGAGAGACTTCATTGAACACCCAGAGAGTGAACCTGAATGCCTCAAACCACTCATCCGCTGCATGCAGACCATGCCTTGCAGCACTGCAGAGTGTGAAAGGGGCTTCAGCCTGATGAACATTGTGTACACAGACCAAAGAGCTAGAATGTTGTTGTCTAATGTCAGCAATTTGATGATGATCAGCCTCAATGGGCCCCCTGTAAGCCTTTTTGAGCCAGGAAAATATGTATCAACGTGGTTACGGAGCCATCGCTCTGCCACGCAAGCCAGAAGGCAGAGCACACCTCAGATGCCTGAATACAAGAACATTTGGAGAGTTTTGTAAACTAGCAGGCCACTACTTTAAAGGTGAAGAACAATTGTTGACAGAAAGTGTTTGTATTCCACCACATATCCTTCACGTTCCTGTGTGTTTATTACTTTGATACAATGAAGGGATTGTTGTGTTTGTTTTATTTCTGTCATGCACCCTCTGATGGTCGTTTTTGAGGATGTACTGTTTTTCTTTGTTAAACACTGAACAGATGTTATTTCTATAGCTGATATGTTTAATTTATTATTTAAGTACTCTAGGGTGGGAAACATAATTCGAAAGAACATGTTTTTATTTTGTAATTATTGCTTCTTATATAGGGTATTTTTTTTATTGAGTTGCAATTGTTGACAAAAGACCAACTCTGTTGAACAGAAGCATGCAGGAGCAGCAATAAATGTCCTGTGCAAAAGATTCAAGTATCCCTTTGTCTCCTTCACACATTAGTACTCAGGCCAGGCCGGTTACATATACAGTAGTATAGTGTTTGATGCTAGTGCCTAATGGTGATTTTAATTTGACTATTCATTGTCCTAGAAACTTATGACATATTAAGTGTTGAATAATCGGAATTACTTTGGTGGTTGTAGGCTACTGTATGCAACAGTGAGTGTGACGGTGTTTTTAGGATGGGTGTCGAAGAGGCTAATAGGAATCTTCACAGTATGCCCACTACAAAAACCTAGACTACACCAC
>NW_026551132.1:0-559 GCF_027596085.1 Anoplopoma fimbria | reverse complement strand
TACTTTTAGGCCTGACCCAGTGAACACTAGACGGGATTTAGACGTCTAAATCTGGTCTAAAACTGGTTGAAATCGGGTCTAAATGTCTATAGATGTCTTTTAGACGCCTTTTTCAATCAAGTTTAAACACGTGTTACAACTTCAACATGTCACAAAACACCATTTGGTTGATAATGTGTTCTGTTGTAACGTAAGGCTGTAAGAGAGACGATATTAACATATTCTATATATTATAGTATTTATGTAAAGTATTCAACTGGTCGTTGAAATGTGGTCTACATGTAACCGATGTCTTTCTGCGTTGTGTCTTTTATCTTTGAGTGAGGCACACACAGGAGTCGAGTACTGGAGGTTTATTCTCAAAAGGAGACAAAACACGGCGTCACACACAATCCGGGGATATCACTTCCACTCAGCCCGTGCACCAGCGCTTACTCACGCTAGCTTAATATATCCTGTGACTTTCAATGAATACATGAATAAATTATAAAAAATGTAAACAAAGCATAAAATGATCTCAAATAAATTAATTAAATAAAAAGACAGTATATTAAATATA
>NW_026551131.1:0-1047 GCF_027596085.1 Anoplopoma fimbria | reverse complement strand
GTAGCCTGAGATGAACTCAGCTTTCGGCACTGCCGACTGGCAGTTCCAAAGCCCCCCGACACCACTTGCTCACCATGGGCTGAGAGAGTGGGATAGATGAGGTTAGTGGGGTCACGGCACCTGGGAGTGACCCATTGTCTACGTGACCACCGGACAGAGGAACAGACAGAAATAGGATGCAGACACATGGTAGTCAATATAAACAAATTACTGACCCGTACAAGTACACGCTCGAGAAGTCTTTGCTTGACGAAGTCTGGCTTGAATAAGTCGCCCTGTTGCCTTTGTTTGCCCTAGCCTTCGCTTGCCTGACGCTTCCAGCCAGCAGCAGTGGTTAAGGACCTACCTACTGATTGCTCATTGTCTGCCAGGAGTGTAAGCCACTCCCCCTAGCAGTTAAGAGGACAATTGACCTATTGAAGCTAAAGCACACCTCTCAAAGCAGTTCCTGATTAAAGGCACAGGAGCATCAAACACAACAGAGCATCAAACACTTCCTGATTAGAGAATGTCAGAACAGTAGAATCAAGAGAATCAGCATCAGTCACTAACCCTTTTTTAAGCAGGCTTGGTACAGTTTAAGATCAATTTTAAGAAAGCAGAGAACAATATACTTAGTCTATCCTAGCAGAATCAAGTAGTTCAGTATCCCTCCAGAGTCAAAATACACTGAGTAAGGTTTGTGTGGTCTGAGTATATATCCTTGAGATGTGTAAGCTTCACTCCCCTAGCAGTTAAGAGGACACTTGACCTATTGAAGCTAAAGCACACCTCTCAAAGCAGTTCCTGATTAAAGGCACAGGAGCATCAAAACACAACAGAGCATCAAACACTTCCTGATTAGAGAATGTCAGAACAGTAGAATCAAGAGAATCAGCATCAGTCACTAACCCTTTTTTAAGCAGGCTTGGTACAGTTTAAGATCAATTTTAAGAAAGCAGAGAACAATATACTTAGTCTATCCTAGCAGAATCAAGTAGTTCATCCCTCCAGAGTCAAAATACACTGGAGTAAGGTTTGTGTGGTCTGAGTATATATATATCCTTG
>NW_026551130.1:0-2258 GCF_027596085.1 Anoplopoma fimbria | reverse complement strand
TAACAAACAGAGTGGATGTGTCTCCTCATGCTCCGCGCAGGTCGAGATTTTATGTAAATAAAGTCACAGGTGTGACGTGTAGACTATCTGCATGTCCAGCTATAAACAGTCGGCCTCTCAGAATCTGCTCGCCCAAAAAGGTTCAGAGTGACCTACATGACTGGTGCTGTCCAAGACGCCTTGCAGATCTCAGATAGTTGCATTCCTCTCATCGCAGCCCAGGATGGAGCCAAACCTCTGGTAGAGTGACGGATTACATCAGAGGGGCCAGATTCACCTGCCCCCATAAGCCTGTGTGATAGTCTATCAACCCAGTGGGAGAGCATCTGTTCAGACAGAGGACATCCCCTGTTTTTCCCATGAAAGCAGTCAAACAACTGCTCTGAGAGCCCTAAGCTCTGTGTTGGCCCAATTTACAAGCTGGACTTCAGCTCCTCGCAAAAGCAGGTTAGGATTGAATTAAAAAAGGCGGGGCCACATGAGCTCAACAAAAAAAACGTGTTTCCATCAAGTTTAGTCACTGGCGCGTCATCCAGCCCAGTCTTAGCCAGAGCTGCATGCGTAGTTGCCCTCAGTTAGCAGGACCCTTTACCCAGCGTTTTGTGATCCTCCTGTGGCTGCTTCTCTCCCGCTGTTTGTGGGAATCAGAGCTTCCATGAGCAGACCCAGAGGATGGAAGATCATCTCCAAACAGGAGGCCCTCCACCTGACGCAGTTTCTCCTCCCTCTCAGAGTGGAAACATGCTGCAGTTAATGCATGGCTCAGACTCTCTTAGGTGGCACTTTTCATGGCCATCCTCAACCTGAAGTGGAGTCACACGCCAGCATTGCTTCAAAAGGGTCATAGAGGGTAAAATATCTGAGCCAGAACTGTGACCAGGCTACAGGACATGAATCAGAACGTCCAGCAGATCTCAACACACAAATGCAACCAGGCAAACAAATGACTAGCTAGTCAGGCTAATCCAACCTAGCCTGGTCACCAGCCAGTTAATCTAAGTGGGAACTGTGGCCGACCACAGAACACAATCCGAACCTCCAGCTATGATCACAAAAGCTAGCTAACACCAACTGTAGCATAGACTCAAGATAGCTGCCTGCTCTCTCTACAAATGAACAGTCAAGGCCAGGAAATCCAGACTTGAGCTGTGGGCTAACCACTGCACCAAACTGGAACATCTAGCATAGGAGGAACTCACAACAAGCTGAAGACAGTCATTGTAGCTGCTGACAATGACAAAGATGCTGGGAAAACCTCCAGATAGGAAAGAGGTAGAGGTAGGATAGTCTGTCAACCAAAGCCTTTGAGGGCAACAAAGTGGACTCCAACCAAAACGTCACAGGCAGGATGACAAACACCGAACACCACAGAATGTGCTTACCTCCCTTGACCTGCAAAATATAGAACCCAACACAGCAAACAATTTTGAGGAGGATACTAGTTGGTATTTATAGCTAGGATGCGGAGGTAGCCTTACCTAGGAAGACAAATCCACTTTGTTTACTGCCACCAGCAGTTAGGAATAAATGAAATAGACCTCAAGCTAAGCTGCCAAAAGAGACAGTAAAGAACACAATCAGCTCTCTTTAATGTAGGACTTTTACTCTGAAGAAGCTGCAGGAAGTGTTGACTTTGTTATGATCAAACTACAGCCAGATCACTAAATGTTAAATAAGACAACCAGATAGGAGAAGCAGCTAATTATTGTTTATGAAAGCAGGAGAGTTGAAATAAAAGAACATCTTCATTACAGACTGAACGCTGAATTCAAACAGAGAAGTAACAACACTTTAATTTATTCTCTGTGAACGTCTGAGCTTCTAGACACTTTAGTCCAAATCTGGATATTTTTCAACAACAATCAATGAATCATTTTAGTGATAAAGAAATGTCTCCACAGAGAGAAGAAGAGGAGTCATGTTTCTGAGGAGGAGCTGCTGTCCAGATCCAGAACAAGAGCTGGACTGCAGACAGCCAGTCAGACCAGCTCTGTACAAAGTAAGACTGTCCATTTCTCTGCTGATGTCTTCAGGTCTGGAAACAGGACTTGTTGTTTTAATACAGGGACACTTGTTGGATGACAATGATGTAAACACACAAAGGTAAAAGGTATCATTTATTCATGCTAAACCTGCACAATTAAACACATTTTAATAAAAAGTATTTAGTTCTATAAATTCTCAGTGACTTCAAGAATAACGAGGTTAAAGGAGCTGTATTAAATATTCAGATTATATATTCAATTATATATATTAAT
>NW_026551129.1:0-320 GCF_027596085.1 Anoplopoma fimbria | reverse complement strand
TGCGGGTGTTTTGGCGCTGTGATGCCGGTCATTTTACGCCGTTTCACTGCCTTAAAAGACAGATTCAGCGGTTCAGCACTAAAATCCTCCGGAAAGCGCCTGCTATTTTTTCCTCCCTGGGCTGCTGGAGGTCATTTTACGCCGTTTTAGTGTGCTAAAAGACCGGCTGGAGGTTGAGCCGGCGGTCCACGGTACCGGTACCGTGAAAAACACCGGTAATCCGGCACACCGGTATACAGGAGGATGAGCCGTCCAGATAAACATCCGTGAAAACATCATGACGTGGCGTCACTGCACCGCGACTGTGACAAGCGAAACAT
>NW_026551128.1:0-1569 GCF_027596085.1 Anoplopoma fimbria | reverse complement strand
TAAAACATTACCACATTACCCCATGCAGGACACCCTGGCAGCTCTGTGCAGCTCCTTCAGCCACCGGCTGCTTCACCCCGGTGTGTGAAGGAGAGGTACCGCAGGTCCTTCCTTCCTGCTGCTGTCAGGCTGCACAACCAACTCTGCTCCCAGCAGACCACATGACCACAGGACAATAATAACATAATAACATGACAATAGAAACCTGTGCAATACATTGCACTGTGCAATAATGGTTAAAAAAGTTAAAAGTAGTTGAAATAGTTGTTGTTTTTTCTCTGTCTGTAAATATAGTATTTCAGTTATTGTTGTTTTTTCTACTGTTTTTTTTATTGCTTATTTATAATACTTGTTTTATTTTATTTTTATTTTTCATTTTTTATTTTATTTATTTTAAAAATAAGAACTTGAAAATGTAAATATATACATATATATATATATATAATATATTGTGTTTTATATGTATGAACAAATGTCTCAATAAAGTTATTGAATTTAAAAATGAATAAATAAATAAATTAAAAAAATTAAAAATTAATTTAAAAAAAAAAAAAAAAATCTACCCGGCATGCAATGCGCGGTGATCGCCGAACCTATTTCCCGGTCACCGGGATTCTACCGGGACGCCTCCTCTAGCTCCCAGACGGCTCAACCTCCTCTAGCTATGCTAGCTATAGGAGGTTGAGCCGGCCGGTCCACCGGTACCGGTACCGTGAAAAACACCGGTAATCCGGCACACCGGTATACAGGAGGATGAGCCGTCCAGATCAACATCCGTGAAAACATCATGACGTGACGTCACTGCACCGCGACTGTGACAAACGCGAAACATTAAATAAAGATAATAAAACATTAAATGAAGAGAATGAAACATTAAATAAAGAGAATAAAACATTACCACATTACCCCATGCAGGACACCCTGGCAGCTCTGTGCAGCTCCTTCAGCCACCGGCTGCTTCACCCCGGTGTGTGAAGGAGAGGTACCGCAGGTCCTTCCTTCCTGCTGCTGTCAGGCTGCACAACCAACTCTGCTCCCAGCAGACCACATGACCACAGGACAATAATAACATAATAACATGACAATAGAAACCTGTGCAATACATTGCACTGTGCAATAATGGTTAAAAAAGTTAAAAGTAGTTGAAATAGTTGTTGTTTTTTCTCTGTCTGTAAATATAGTATTTCAGTTATTGTTGTTTTTTCTACTGTTTTTTTTATTGCTTATTTATAATACTTGTTTTATTTTATTTTTATTTTTCATTTTATTTATTTTAAAAATAAGAACTTGAAAATGTAAATATATACATATATATATATATATATAATAAATATATTGTGTTTTATATGTATGAACAAATGTCTCAATAAAGTTATTGAATTTAAAAATGAATAAATAAATAAATTAAAAAAATTAAAAATTAATTTTTTTTTTTAAATCTACCCGGCATGCAATGCGCGGTGATCGCCGGAACCTATTTCCCGGTCACCGGATTCTACCGGGACGCCTCCTCTAGCTCCCAGACGGCTCAACCTCCTCTAGCTATGCTAGCTATAGGAGGTTGAGCCG
>NW_026551127.1:0-2121 GCF_027596085.1 Anoplopoma fimbria | reverse complement strand
AATATTAACTCATCCATCATTGCTCATTACATCTGAGCTTTTTTTAACTGCAGGTGTGCATAAGCTACTGGTTATGTGCACTTATCTTTAAAATGTAAGAATGTAAAATTATCGTTTATCTTATCAGTATTGGCCATGAGAAGCAGTTAATTATCAGCTATCATATGGGCTAAAAAATATGCATGTATATATGTTGGAAAGCTGTGTTGAATAACCTCTTCATACAAATACTGTGTGTAGTTTTTTTCTGTTATTACCCTTTTGTTAAGCTATCTTCCGCATACAGTCACTGCATTTCCAGCTTTATAGTTGTAAATGTGTGGTGTCAAGCTTTAAAGAACTTTTGTGAATTCACTTTTTTATACAGATTCCTGATATATACTCAGGTCTGTCTTCATTTTTAAGTGCAGGCTTCCCATAGTAACTTATCTTGCCTTCAGAGGGGTTAGGGTTAGGTTTTAGTGGTTGCTAGAATAGAAGCTGTAAACACTATTGTAAGCTTTCATACTGGCGACAGCAAGGTGAGGTTCTATCCACAAGATAGATGTAAACATCATCGAAGTGAAGCTCTGGCAGGAGGTGGCAGACTGAAAAACGGCGACAGGTGCTTTCTATAGATCGCAAGTGCCCAAAACATACAGTTTGATCTGATGTCTCTGTTTTTCTTCAGTTGAGAGGTAATTCAAAAATTGGTGGTTCGAAACTGGAGAAAAATTGACCGGTTTTGTTGTGTCTCTATAGCGAGTCCAGTGCTAGGCGCCATGTGGGCCGAGTTTTGCCCTCCAGGTCACCATACATGTCACGTGAATGAAAACTATGAATTGGTAAGGGGAACAAATTCACGTGTCAAAGTTTGTTCAAGTTGTGTTTGACACAAAATAAGTGAAATATTCAAAAACACTTTATTTGAAACGAAAGGAAAAGTTTGCTGAACCTAAAACCTCAAAGAGAAAAGTAAAGATTTGGTATAAGAATAAAAATTGTTTTTTTACATGATGTCACGGGTGTGGTGTGGACCCAGAAACAGTGAGGCAGGACACAGAGTAGAATGCAGCAGCTTTATTGAAAGCGGAACATACAGCAGACAAACAGGCAGGGTCAGACAAATAGACAGGGTCAGACTCACGTCGTGAATTCCTATAAGGAAATGCCAAGCCACCAGAGGAAGCGGAGGCTATACTCGTGGTCGGGGGACAGAAGGCTAAGGCGGCTAACCGGGGCAAAGTCAAGGTAGGAATCTGGTGGTCGGGGACAGAAGGCTGAGTCGTTGACCGGGGCACAGGCAAGGCAGGGAAGTCCAGACAGGCAGAGAGTCGGCAACAGGAAGTCAGTCCAAATTGCTGGAAGGTCTGGCATAAATGCGGCGAATGATCTGGCAGCGAGTGTGTGACTGACTGGGGTTTAAATACTGGAGGGAGTAGGTGCAGCAGAGTGAGCAGGTGAGAGGGATTGTGCTGATGAGGTGGGTGCGGCAGACAGGTCCACTGAGTAATACTGATTAGGTGAGGGATGGTGTGGTGAGAGAGAAGGGGCTGGTCTGTGAGCTGGAAGTGGAACTGGGAGTGACCGGGTGAACTGAGAGACAGAGTGACAGGCAGGTGAACAGCTAATGACAGGAGTGTATGGAAGTAAAACTGTGACACATGAGGCCAATTGATTGACACCTTCGTCTTAATAAATTTGCGCTGTGTTAAATACTTGGATGAGGTGGGACAATCATTTAAAGCTACACATTGCATGATGTTTTACCACAAATTATAGCCATTTCATCAGACTAAAACCAACATTAGGGCAGCAAGAGAAGAGTGCACTACTCTCTAAATCACATAAATTTGGAAAACCTGGTCTGATTAGGAGTGACAGCATTCACCCCACTTTGAAGGGATCTCATATTTAGTAATCTGACCCAGTTTATTTGTGAACCTAATCCATGACAACCCAGAGTTCAGACCAGGAAGCAGAGTTGCAGTCTTACTCACTTCTCTGGCACCAGGTGCGTATTCTGAATTCCTATCTGTATTTTTTAGAATGCACAAAATAACACACAGAATAACACAAAAACCTCAAAATAAATCTCACTCCACAGGTTTGAAATGTGTGTCAATTGGATATCAAGTTCTT
>NW_026551126.1:0-523 GCF_027596085.1 Anoplopoma fimbria | reverse complement strand
GCCCTAATATATATACAAAATATATGAACAGAATTTTATTTTAATAGTCGAAAGAAAGCAATATAATAAGCGTTGGTGTAAGTGGATGAACCAGGTTAAAGAGTAACCTCCCACTCGCTCTGACACAGCGATTGCACCCGCTGCAAGGCATGGATCATTTTATCGGTCAACGCTACACCTGGCATTCTATTGGTTTTGACAGGATTATTGCACAAAAGAAAACAAGAGCAAAAGTGAAATCTGGATAGCAGATGTTTAACAAGACGCAGAGGCAGCCTGATTGTTAGGATAAGGCTGAAGTCGAAGCAAAGGAAATATTTGCAAGCACCAGTATATGTGCTCAAGCACAGTTTGCACAGAGGATAGCAATCCAAGCGCATGCAGAAGCTATTTGAAAAGCGAGGACAGGGTTTTGAAGGAAAGCATTACAAAATCTGGACGTGAAATCAATGAATCATTCTCTCAAATTGAAAGATTATGCTACTGAATAATGATAGGAAAAAAAGCTCCATTAGCAAGTGGA
>NW_026551125.1:0-263 GCF_027596085.1 Anoplopoma fimbria | reverse complement strand
ACGTGTACTTGTGCTTCACAAACCCCCAATTCTTGGTTAACACAACCACTATTATTGCAAACAATTACGTTAACATGTACATACTAATATTTTATCAATTAGTAAAGTCACATCCTTTAAAAACATTAAATGTCTAACAAAAGAAATGGGATCAACGAGAGTAATACAATTTTGATGCAGGACTGTGTAAATGTAATGTCTCTGGAGAGATGTTTGTCCAACTATGGCCCAAAGACAGACAGGATGTGGACCAGTAAACACAC
>NW_026551124.1:0-1968 GCF_027596085.1 Anoplopoma fimbria | reverse complement strand
GCCATCAGCCTGCCTCTCCATGCTGCTCCATCCGCGAGAAAATGACCGCGACCGCCGGCTGAAAACGTCCGTAAAAGAGTGCATGAAGTGGGGAAACGAGTGGTGCCAGTCAGCCTGTCTCTCCATGCTGCTCCATCCGCGAGAAAATGACCGCGACCGCCGGCTGAAAACGTCCGTAAAAGAGAGCATGGAGTGGGGAAACAGTGGTGCCATCAGCCTGTCTCTCCATGCTGCTCCATCCGCGAGAAAATGACCGCGACCGCCGGCTGAAAACGTCCGTAAAAGAGAGCATGGAGTGGGGAAACAGTGGTGCCATCAGCCTGTCTCTCCATGCTGCTCCATCCGCGAGAAAATGACCGCGACCGCCGGCTGAAAACGTCCGTAAAAGAGTGCATGAAGTGGGGAAACAGTGGTGCCATCAGCCTGTCTCTCCATGCTGCTCCATCCGCGAGAAAATGACCGCGACCGCCGGCTGAAAACGTCCGTAAAGAGAGAGCATGGAGTGGGGAAACAGTGGTGCCATCAGCCTGTCTCTCCATGCTGCTCCATCCGCGAGAAAATGACCGCGACCGCCGGCTGAAAACGTCCGTAAAAGAGAGCATGGAGTGGGGAAACAGTGGTGCCATCAGCCTGCCTCTCCATGCTGCTCCATCCGCGAGAAAATGACCGCGACCGCCGGCTGAAAACGTCCGTAAAGAGAGTGCATGGAGTGGGGAAACAGTGGTGCCATCAGCCTGTCTCTCCATGCTGCTCCATCCGCGAGAAAATGACCGCGACCGCCGGCTGAAAACGTCCGTAAAGAGAGAGCATGGAGTGGGGAAACAGTGGTGCCATCAGCCTGTCTCTCCATGCTGCTCCATCCGCGAGAAAATGACCGCGACCGCCGGCTGAAAACGTCCGTAAAAGAGTGCATGGAGTGGGGAAACAGTGGTGCCATCAGCCTGTCTCTCCATGCTGCTCCATCCGCGAGAAAATGACCGCGACCGCCGGCTGAAAACGTCCGTAAAGAGAGTGCATGGAGTGGGTAAACAGTGGTGCCATCAGCCTGTCTCTCCATGCTGCTCCATCCGCGAGAAAATGACCGCGACCGCCGGCTGAAAACGTCCGTAAAAGAGAGCATGGAGTGGGGAAACAGTGGTGCCATCAGCCTGTCTCTCCATGCTGCTCCATCCGCGAGAAAATGACCGCGACCGCCGGCTGAAAACGTCCGTAAAAGAGAGCATGGAGTGGGGAAACAGTGGTGCCATCAGCCTGCCTCTCCATGCTGCTCCATCCGCGAGAAAATGACCGCGACCGCCGGCTGAAAACGTCCGTAAAAGAGAGCATGGAGTGGGGAAACAGTGGTGCCATCAGCCTGTCTCTCCATGCTGCTCCATCCGCGAGAAAATGACCGCGACCGCCGGCTGAAAACGTCCGTAAAGAGAGAGCATGGGTGGGGAAACAGTGGTGCCATCAGCCTGCCTCTCCATGCTGCTCCATCCGCGAGAAAATGACCGCGACCGCCGGCTGAAAACGTCCGTAAAAGAGTGCATGAAGTGGGGAAACAGTGGTGCCATCAGCCTGTCTCTCCATGCTGCTCCATCCGCGAGAAAATGACCGCGACCGCCGGCTGAAAACGTCCGTAAAGAGAGTGCATGGAGTGGGGAAACAGTGGTGCCATCAGCCTGCCTCTCCATGCTGCTCCATCCGCGAGAAAATGACCGCGACCGCCGGCTGAAAACGTCCGTAAAAGAGTGCATGAAGTGGGGAAACAGTGGTGCCATCAGCCTGTCTCTCCATGCTGCTCCATCCGCGAGAAAATGACCGCGACCGCCGGCTGAAAACGTCCGTAAAAGAGTGCATGAAGTGGGTAAAGAGTGGTGCCATCAGCCTGCCTCTCCATGCTGCTCCATCCGCGAGAAAATGACCGCGACCGCCGGCTGAAAACGTCCGTAAAAGAGTGCATGAAGTGGGGAAACAGTGGTGCCA
>NW_026551123.1:0-1370 GCF_027596085.1 Anoplopoma fimbria | reverse complement strand
CTGAAGGAGCTGCACAGAGCTGCCAGGGTGTCCTGCATGGGGTGGGAGGTATTGTTCATCAGGGATGACAGCTTGGCCATTGTTAAATGTTATATTATCTTCATTTAATGTTTTATTCTCTTTATTTAATGTTTCATTCTCTTCATTTAATGTTTTATTATCTTTATTTAATGTTTCGCGTTTGTCACAGTCGCGGTGCAGTGACGTCACGTCATGATGTTTTCACGGATGTTGATCTGGACGGCTCATCCTCCTGTATACCGGTGTGCCGGATTACCGGTGTTTTTCACGGTACCGGTACCGGTGGACCGACCGGCTCAACCTCCTATAGCTAGCATAGCTAGAGGAGGTTGAGCCGTCTGGAAGCTAGAGGAGGCGTCCCGGTAGAATCCCGGTGACCGGGAAATAGGTTCCGGCGATCACCGCGCATTGCATGCCGGGTAGATTTTTTAAAATTAAAAATTAATTTTTAATTTTTTTAATTTATTTATTTATTCATTTTTAAATTCAATAACTTTATTGAGACATTTGTTCATACATATAAAACACAATATATTTATATATATATATATATATATATATATGTATATATTTACATTTTCAAGTTCTTATTTTTAAAATAAATAAAATAAAAAATGAAAAATAAAAATAAAATAAAACAAGTATTATAAATAAGCAATAAAAAAAACAGTAGAAAAAACAACAATAACTGAAATACTATATTTACAGACAGAGAAAAAACAACAACTATTTCAACTACTTTTAACTTTTTTAACCATTATTGCACAGTGCAATGTATTGCACAGGTTTCTATTGTCATGTTATTATGTTATTATTGTCCTGTGGTCATGTGGTCTGCTGGGAGCAGAGTTGGTTGTGCAGCCTGACAGCAGCCCGGTACCGGTGGACCGGCGGCTCAACCTCCTCTAGCTAGCATAGCTAGAGGAGGTTGAGCGTCTGAAAACTAGAGGAGGCGTCCCGGTAGAATCCCGGTGACCGGGAAATAGGTTCCGGCGATCACCGCGCATTGCATGCCGGGTAGATTTTAAAAAAAAAAAAATTAATTTTTAATTTTTTTAATTTATTTATTTATTCATTTTTAAATTCAATAACTTTATTGAGACATTTGTTCATACATATAAAACACAATATATTTATATATATATATATATATATATATATATTACATTTTCAAGTTCTTATTTTTAAAATAAATAAAATAAAAAATGAAAAATAAAAAAAATAAAATAAAACAAGTATTATAAATAAGCAATAAAAAAAACAGTAGAAAAAACAACAATAACTGAAATACTATATTTACAGACAGAGAAAAAACAACAACTATTTCAACTACTTTTAACTTTTTAACC
>NW_026551122.1:0-378 GCF_027596085.1 Anoplopoma fimbria | reverse complement strand
TAAAAATATTAATATTTACTGTTGAAATGTAGAATACGTTAGCATAAAATTGAAAAGAAAATGATCGATGAGCTTAGGAATGATGAAAGCCATCATTTAACTGGATTTGTGTCATTTCTATACCGGCAAGTCATGATCTAGCTATATCCTTCCCACCCTGTCGGTGTCCACTGAAAAAGCAGCAGCGCCCTCTGCTTTTTGTAAAGAGGAGTGAAAAAAGCTTACAGCACCTGGTATTCCCAGGCGGTCTCCCATCCAAGTACTGACCAGGCCCGACCCTGCTTAGCTTCCGAGATCAGACGAGATCGGGCGTGTTCAGGGTGGTATGGCCGTAAGCAAATATTGTGCCTACCAAAGGGCCTTTTAAAGATACTATAT
>NW_026551121.1:0-2973 GCF_027596085.1 Anoplopoma fimbria | reverse complement strand
GTTGAAAAAAGGTCATAGTATAGTATGTCGAAAAAAGTATAAAAAAAGGTCATAGTATAGTATGTCTATGTTAATAAAGCCTTCATTAGTCCAACAATGACAAATTACAATTATCTGCATTTAACCCATCACAGAGGAGCAGTTGGATGCCTGGGGGTTAGGTGTCTCGCTCAAGGACACCTCTGCATGTTGACTGAAGAGGGGTTCGAACCACCAACCTTGTGGTTACGGGATGAGCGCTCTACCTGGCGTGCCACAGCCACCCTTTTGAATAAATTCATAAAAAAGTCATAGTATAGTATGTCGAAAAAAGTAAAAAAAGGTCAGAGTATAGTATGTCGTAAAAAAAAGTCATAGTATAGTATGTTGAAGAAAGCCTAAGTATGGTATGTTGAAAAAAAGTAAAAAGAAAGGTCATAGTATAGTATGTCGAAAAAAAGTCAAAAAAAGGTCATAGTATAGTATGTTGAATGCCTAAGTGTAGTATGTTGAAAAAAGGTCATTGTATAGTATGTCGAAAAAGTCAAAAAAAAATAGGTCATAGTATAGTATGTTGAAAAAAGTCATATAGTATGTCGAAAGTATAAAAAAAGGTCATAGTATAGTATGTTGAAAAAAGTCATAGTATAGTATGTTGAAGAAAGCCTAAGTATAGTATGTTGAAAAAAAGTCATAAAAAGGTCATAGTATAGTATGAAAACAAAAAAAGTAAAAAGGTCATAGTATAGTATGTCGAAAAAAAAAAAAAAATGTCATAGTATAGTATGTCGAATAAAGTATGTTGAAAAAAGTCTAAGTATAGTATGTTGAAAAAAGGTCATAGTATAGTATGTCGAAAAAAGTATAAAAAAAGGTCATAGTATAGTATGTCGAAAAAAGTCAAAAAAATAGTCAAAAAAGTCATAGTATAGTATGTTGAAAAAAGTCATAGTATAGTCTGTTGAAGAAAGCCTAAGTCATAGTATGTTGTTGAAAAAAGTCATAAAAAGGTCATAGTATAGTATGTCGAAAAAAGTCATAAAAAGGTCATAGTATAGTATGTCGAAAAAAGTCAAAAAAAGGTCATAGTATAGTATGTCATAGTAAAAAAAAAGTCATAGTATATTATGTTGAAAAAAGTCATAGTATAGTCTGTTGAAGAAAGCCTGTTGTATGTTGAAAAAAGTCATGAAAATGTCATAGTATAGTATGTCGAAAAAAGTCATTAAAAGGTCATAGTATAGTATGTCGAAAAAAGTCAAAAAAGTCATCGTATAGTATGTCGAAAAAAGCCTTAAAAAAGTCATAGTATAGTATGTTAATAAAGCCTTCATTAGTCCAACAATGACAAATTACAATTATCTGCATTTAACCCATCACAGAGGAGCAGTTGGATGCCTGGGGGTTAGGTGTCTCGCTCAAGGACACCTCTGCATGTTGACTGAAGAGGGGTTCGAACCACCAACCTTGTGGTTACGGGATGAGCGCTCTACCTGGCGTGCCACAGCCACCCTTTTGAATAAATTCATAAAAAAGTCATAGTATAGTATGTCGAATAAAGCCTAAGTGTAGTATGTTGAAAAAAAGGTCATAGTATAGTATGTCGAAAAAAGTCAAAAAAAAAGGTCATAGTATAGTATGTCGAAAAAAGTCATAGTATATTGTGTTGAAAAAAGTCATAGTATAGTCTGTTGAAGAAAGCCTAAGTATAGTATGTTGAAAAAAAGTCATAAAAAGGTCATAGTATAGTATGTCGAAAAAGTATGAAAAAAGGTCAGAGTATAGTATGTCGAAAAAGTCATAGTATAGTATGTTAAAGAAAGCCATAGTATGGTATGTTGAAAAAAGCAAAAAGAAAGGTCATAGTATAGTCTGTTGAAAAAAGTCAAAAAAAGGTCATAGTATAGTATGTCGAAAAAAGTAAAAAAAGGTCATAGTATAGTGTAGTATGTTGAAAAAAAGGTCATTGTATAGTATGTCGAAAAAGTATAAAAAAAGGTCTATAGTATGTCGAAAAAGTCATAGTATATTATGTTGAAAAAAGTCATAAAAAGAAAGTCATAAGTATAGTATGTCGAAAAAAGTATAAAAAAAGGTCATAGTATAGTATGTCGAAAAAAGTATGAAAAAAGGTCATAGTATAGTATGTCGAAAAAAGTCATAGTATAGTATGTTAAAGAAAGCCTAAGTGTAGTATGTTGAAAAAAAGGTCATAAAAAGTATAGTATGTCGAAAAAGTATAAAAAGGTCATAGTATAGTATGTCGAAAAAAGTCAAAAAAGGTCATAGTATATTATGTTGAAAAAAGTCATAAGTGTAGTCATGTTGAAGAAAGCCTAAGTATAGTATGTTGAAAAAAAGTCATAAAAAGGTCATAGTATAGTATGTCAAAAAAATCAAAGGTCATAGTATAGTATGTTGAAAAAAGTCAGAAAAAAGTCATAGTATAGTATGTTGAAAAAAGTCAAAGTATAGTATGTTGAAGAAAAAGTCATAAAAAGGTCATAGTATAGTATGTCGAAAAAAGTCATAAAAAGGTCATAGTATAGTATGTTGAAAAAGTCAGAGTCATAGTATGTTGAAAAAAAAAAGTCAGTATGTTGAAAAAAAGGTCATAGTATAGTATGTCGAAAAAAGTCAAAAAAAGGTCATAGTATAGTATGTTGAAAAAGTCATAAGTGTAGTATGTTGAAAAAAGTCATAGTATAGTATGTTGAAAAAAGCCATAGTATATTATGTTGAAAAAAATGTTGTAAGTCATTGAAGAAAGGTCATAGTATAGTATGTCGAAAAAAAGTCAAAAAAGTCATCGTATAGTATGTCGAAAAAAGCCTTAAAAAAAGTCATAGTATAGTATGTTAATAAAGCCTTCATTAGTCCAACAATGACAAATTAAAAAATTATCTGCATTTAACCCATCAGAGAGGAGCAGTTGGATGCCTGGGGGTTAGGTGTCTCGCTCAAGGACACCTCTGCATGTTGACTGAAGAGGGG
>NW_026551120.1:0-578 GCF_027596085.1 Anoplopoma fimbria | reverse complement strand
GGACGTTTTCAGCTGGCGGTCGCGGTCATTTTTAGGCGGATGGAGCAGCATGGTTGTGTCGGTTCATTTTACGCCGTTTTAGTGTGCTAAAAGACCCGCTGTCACTCCCAGAGTTTACCCTGACTTGGAGCACTCTGCTGCGGGTGTTTTGACGCTGTGATGCCGGTCATTTTACGCCGTTTCACTGCCTTAAAAGACAGATTCAGCGGTTCAGCACTAAAATCCTCCGGAAAGCGCCTGCTATTTTTTCCTCCCTGGGCTGCTGGAGGTCATTTTACGCCGTTTTAGTGTGCTAAAAGACCGGCTGGAGGTTGAGCCGGCCGGTCCACGGTACCGGTACCGTGAAAAACACCGGTAATCCGGCACACCGGTATACAGGAGGATGAGCCGTCCAGATAAACATCCGTGAAAACATCATGACGTGACGTCACTGCACAGCGACTGTGACAAACGCGAAACATTAAATAAAGATAAGAAAACATTAAATAAAGATATTAAAACATTAAATAAAGATATTAAAACATTAAACAAAGAGAATAAAACATTAAATGAAGATAATAAAACATTAAATAAAGAGA
>NW_026551119.1:0-939 GCF_027596085.1 Anoplopoma fimbria | reverse complement strand
TGTTGAAAAAAGGTCATAGTATAGTATGTCGAAAAAGTAAAAAAAAAGGTCATAGTATAGTATGTCTAAAAAAGTCATAGTATATTGTGTTGAAAAAAAGTCATAGTATAGTCTGTTGAAGAAAGCCTAAGTATAGTATGTTGAAAAAAGTCATAAAATAGTATAGTAATAATGTCATAAAAAGTATAGTATGTATGTCGAAAAAAGTATGAAAAAAGGTCAGAGTATAGTATGTATAAAAAAAGTCATAGTATAGTATGTTAAAGAAAGCCTAAGTATGGTATGTTGAAAAAAAGCAAAAGAAAGGTCATAGTATAGTATGTCGAAAAAAGTCAAAAAAAGGTCATAGTATAGTATGTCGAATACAGCCTAAGTGTAGTATGTTGAAAAAAAGGTCATTGTATAGTATGTCGAAAAAAGTATAAAAAAAGGTCATAGTATAGTATGTCGAAAAAAAGTCAAAAAAAAGTCATAGTATATTATGTTGAAAAATGTCATAGTATAGTCTGTTGAAAAGTCAAAAAAAGGTCATAGTATAGTATGTCAAAAAGTCAAAAAGTCATGGTATATTATGTTGAAAAAGTCATAGTATAGTCTGTTGAAGAAAGCCTAAGTATAGTATGTTGAAAAAAAGTCATTAAAAGGTCATAGTATAGTATGTCGAAAAAGTCATAAAAAGAAAAAAAAAAGTCAAAAAACAGGTCATAGTATAGTATGTCGAAAAAAAGTCATAATATTATGTCGAAAAAAGTCATAGTATAGTATGTTGAAGAAAGCCTAAGTATGGTATGTTGAAAAAAAGCAAAAAGAAAGGTCATAGAATAGTATGTCGAAAAAAGTCAAAAAAAGGTCATAGTATAGTATGTCGAATACAGCCTAAGTGTAGTATGTTGAAAAAGGTCATTGTATAGTATGTAAAAAAGTATAAAAAAGGTCATA
>NW_026551118.1:0-709 GCF_027596085.1 Anoplopoma fimbria | reverse complement strand
ATGTCATAGTATAGTCTGTTGAAAAAAGTCATTGTATAGTATGTTGAAAAAAGTCAGAGTATAGTATGTTGAAGAAAAGTCATAAAAAGGTCATAGTATAGTATGTCGAAAAAGTCATAAAAAGGTCATAGTATAGTATGTTGAAAAAAGTCAGAGTATAGTATGTTGAAGAAAAGTCATAAAAAGGTCATAGTATAGTATGTCGAAAAAAGTCAAAAAAAGTCATAGTATAGTATGTGAAAAAAGTCATAAAAAAAAGTCATAGTATGGTATGTGAATAAACCTAAGTGTATGTTGAAAAAAAGGTCATAGTATAGTATGTCGAAAAAATTCATAGTATATTATGTTGAAAAAAGTCATAGTATAGTCTGTTGAAGAAAGCCTAAGTATAGTATGTCGAAAAAAGTCAAAAAAGTCATCGTATAGTATGTCGAAAAAAGCCTTAAAAAAGTCATAGTATAGTATGTTAATAAAGCCTTCATTAGTCCAACAATGACAAATTACAATTATCTGCATTTAACCCATCACAGAGGAGCAGTTGGATGCCTGGGGGTTAGGTGTCTCGCTCAAGGACACCTCTGCATGTTGACTGAAGAGGGGTTCAACCACCAACCTTTGTGGTTACGGGATGAGCGCCTCACCTGGCGTGCCACAGCCACCCTTTTGAATAAATTCATAAAAAAGTCATAGTATAGTATGTCGAACAAAG
>NW_026551117.1:0-740 GCF_027596085.1 Anoplopoma fimbria | reverse complement strand
TTCCCTGAACTGCCATCAAAAATCAATGAGCCTCCCTTGAGCTTATCACTTTGATGTATGATAAGGATCTAACGGAGATCTACCCCAACTTTTGGACTGCCCTCAGGATTGCGCTTACTCTGCCAGTCACAGTGGCTCAAGCAGAGAGGAGCTTTTCAAAGCTAAAGTTGATTAAGACCTACCTTAGGTCAACCATGTCTCAGGAACGGCTGACTGGCCTTGCTGTCATCAGTATTAATCACTCAATAGGGGAGCAAATTTCATACGATGACATTATTGAGGATTTTGCATCAAGGAAGGCCAGAAAGGTTAAGTTTTAGTTTCTTAGTGTTTCTTAGTTTGTGTTTTCTGTTCTTAGTGCAATAGTGTAATAATTAGATTTTCTTAAGTGTGTTTTTTTACATGTGTGTTTATTTATTCTATTTTTGTATTTGTATATTATCCTTAATATTTTATATTATTGTATCTCTGCTCTTTTTTTGTATAGTATTCTTAATGTTCTCTGCTCTTCTTCATTTTTTTCTATATCTGATATTTTCCACTTGTATGTTGTAACTTATACTGTGTTGTGCATAATTGTGCACATTGATTCCCCTATTTAAAGTTCTATAAAAGGTTTTTTGCAATTGTGCACAGTTTGTCTTTCATTTATTTAGTAAAAAAAAAAAAAAAAAAAACACGGGGGGGCGGACTCGGAGGGGTCTCGCCCGGGGTGTAATTCCATGTAGAACCGCCACTGC
>NW_026551116.1:0-545 GCF_027596085.1 Anoplopoma fimbria | reverse complement strand
AATCAATGAGGTATTGCTCCAGATGAACGCTTTCGCTGAGCGTTTCAGTCCGGTACGCCCTGAAACCTTACCTTACATAAGTAGCTAAATTACTTTAACGGTTATTTATGTATGCCACTCCCAAACGTGGAACAGAAATACTAGTCACACACACACACACACACACACACACACACACACACTCACACACACACACACACACACACACACACACACACACACACAGCGTGCGCTCATTCTTCTGTGCGTGTGTCACTGGTTGCCATGGTGAGGGAGCACCTGGGTGAACTAATTAAGAGAGGAGAGCAGACAGTGATTATGAACAAAACTAGCTGTCAAACTCCTCCCTGCAATCGTAAAACCATAATTCCAATGGAAAAAATATTGTTATGTTCTGAAAGCTAACACTCTGACGAACGCAGAGATGTACTTTTTATGTTTGTTGTTTTAAGAAATATGAGCTTCAGAGCAGGTTAGAAAACTGGTACCATCTGCTTTCTTTGAGAAATTGTCGTCAGAATTAACATGGAGTCTAATGGAGCAGT
>NW_026551115.1:0-552 GCF_027596085.1 Anoplopoma fimbria | reverse complement strand
AGCCTTAAAATACCCCAAAACTGTCTTTTCTGACAGGAAACCATACTTTACATGAGTTTCTTCAAGTAAAGGCCTCAGGACTGATATCAACTAGTTTCCTTGTGTTTTCATGAAAACAAAATACTTTCATCACTTTTAAATGCATTTCCGGGTTTTTTGCTCACAAAAGTCGTTTCAGCCTGAAAATACCCCAAAAGTGTATTTTCTGACAGGAAACCATACTTTACATGAGTTTCTTCAAGTAAGGGCCTCTGGACTCATAACAACAAGTTTCCTTGTGTTTTCATGAAAACATGATACTTTCATCACTTTTAGATGCATTTACAGCTTTTCTGCTGCAAAAAGACGTTTCAGCCTTAAAATACCCCAAAAGTGTCTTTTCTGACAGGAATTCATACTTTACATGAGTTTCTTCAAGTAAAGGCCTCAGGACTAATATCAACTAGTTTCCTTGTGTTTTCATGAAAACATGATACTTTCATCACTTTTAGATGTATTTACAGCTTTTCTGCTGCCAAAAGACGTTTCAGCCTTAAAATACCCCAAAAGTGT
>NW_026551114.1:0-1129 GCF_027596085.1 Anoplopoma fimbria | reverse complement strand
AGCACCATAAAAAGGGTGTCACATCGCCTCAAATTCGTCCGAAAAAAGACGCATCAATCTCGATAAGGCGTTTGTCAAAGACCGCTGTCTTTTCATGGACGCGATGTTTTTGAAAACTGGGTTTCTGAAATCATTGGGAGAGGTGGCTTGGTGATACCCTACCAAAAGTGGTCACATCGGGTAAGTGTGACAAAGATGCTATCAAACCTCCTATGCATTTTGACAATAACCTTACCCGTTATGCGTTTCTCTGTCATATTTTCGCTATGCTGAACACGACGATTTAAACCGGGCAAGGTGGCACAAGAGACGATGGACACGCCTGCGAATCACCACCCGCTGTCCGTATTAAAACACTTTGAACATTTCCACGCGGATGGAGCAGCATGGAGAGGCTGATAGCACCACTGTTTAGCCGCTTCATGCACTCTTTTACGGACGTTTTCAGCCGGCGGTCGCGGTCATTTTCTCGCGGATGGAGCAGCATGGAGAGGCAGGCTGATGGCACCACTGTTTCCACACTCCATGCTCTCTCTTTACGGACGTTTTCAGCCGGCGGTCGCGGTCATTTTCTCGCGGATGGAGCAGCATGGAGAGACAGGCTGACTGCACCACTGTTTCCCCACTCCATGCTCTCTCTTTTACGGACGTTTTCAGCCGGCGGTCGCGGTCATTTTCTCGCGGATGGAGCAGCATGGAGAGACAGGCTGACTGCACCACTGTTTCCCCACTCCATGCTCTCTTTTACGGACGTTTTCAGCGTGCGGTCGCGGTCATTTTCTCGCGGATGGAGCAGCATGGAGAGACAGGCTGATGGCACCACTGTTTCCACACTCCATGCTCTCTCTTTTACGGACGTTTTCAGCCGGCGGTCGCGGTCATTTTC
The DNA here is from genome assembly GCF_027596085.1 of Anoplopoma fimbria. Lineage (NCBI taxonomy): Eukaryota > Metazoa > Chordata > Actinopteri > Perciformes > Anoplopomatidae > Anoplopoma > Anoplopoma fimbria. Next base: position 243 of record NW_026551114.1, on the reverse strand, counting down.
TCGCGGATGGAGCAGCATGGAGAGGCAGGCTGATGGCACCACTGTTTACACACTCCATGCTCTCTCTTTACGGACGTTTTCAGCCGGCGGTCGCGGTCATTTTCTCGCGGATGGAGCAGCATGGAGAGACAGGCTGATGGCACCACTGTTTCCCCACTTCATGCACTCTTTTACGGACGTTTTCAGCCGGCGGTCGCGGTCATTTTCTCGCGGATGGAGCAGCATGGAGAGACAGGCTGATGG
>NW_026551113.1:0-1363 GCF_027596085.1 Anoplopoma fimbria | reverse complement strand
CGGCGGTCGCGGTCATTTTCTCGCGGATGGAGCAGCATGGAGAGGCAGGCTGATGGCACCACTGTTTCCCCACTCCATGCTCTCTCTTTTACGGACGTTTTCAGCCGGCGGTCGCGGTCATTTTCTCGCGGATGGAGCAGCATGGAGAGACAGGCTGATGGCACCACTGTTTCCCCACTTCATGCACTCTTTTACGGACGTTTTCAGCCGGCGGTCGCGGTCATTTTCTCGCGGATGGAGCAGCATGGAGAGGCAGGCTGATGGCACCACTGTTTCCCCACTCCATGCTCTCTCTTTTACGGACGTTTTCAGCCGGCGGTCGCGGTCATTTTCTCGCGGATGGAGCAGCATGGAGAGACAGGCTGATGGCACCACTGTTTCCCCACTTCATGCACTCTTTTACGGACGTTTTCAGCCGGCGGTCGCGGTCATTTTCTCGCGGATGGAGCAGCATGGAGAGACAGGCTGACGGCACCACTGTTTCCCCACTCCATGCTCTCTCTTTTACGGACGTTTTCAGCCGGCGGTCGCGGTCATTTTCTCGCGGATGGAGCAGCATGGAGAGACAGGCTGATGCTGTTTACCCACTCCATGCTCTCTCTTTTACGGACGTTTTCAGCCGGCGGTCGCGGTCATTTTCTCGCGGATGGAGCAGCACGGTTGTTTCGGTTCATTTTACGCCGTTTTAGTGTGCTAAAAGACCCGCTGTCACTCCCAGAGTTTACCCTGACTTGGAGCACTCTGCTGCGGGTGTTTTGACGCTGTGATGCCGGTCATTTTACGCCGTTTCACTGCCTTAAAAGCCAGATTCAGCCGGATTTCAGCACTAAAATCCTCCGGAAAGCGCCTGCTATTTTCTCCTCTCTGGGCTGCTGGAGGTCATTTTACGCCGTTTTAGTGTGCTAAAAGACCCGCTGTCACTCCCAGAGTTTACCCTGACTTGGAGCACTCTGCTGCGGGTGTTTTGACGCTATGATGCCGGTCATTTTACGCCGTTTTAGCGTGCTAAAAGACCCGCTGTCACTCCCAGAGTTTACCCTGACTTGGAGCACTCTGCTGCGGGTGTTTTGACGCTGTGATGCCGGTCATTTTACGCCGTTTCACTGCCTTAAAAGCCAGATTCAGCCGGATTTCAGCACTAAAATCCTCCGGACAGCTCCGTGAATATTCCTCTGCTGGCTCTATTTTCTGGCACTCCTCCCTGGGCTGCTGGAGGTCATTTTAGGCCGTTTTGTCCCGGTCAAAAGACCCACTGTGACTCGGACAGTTCTCCCCCTCCCCGAAATGCAGCCCTCTGTTCCGGGTGTTGTGAGCCTGTCATGTCGGTCATTGCACGGTGCTCCATGTCCTTAAGAGACCCAGT
>NW_026551112.1:0-626 GCF_027596085.1 Anoplopoma fimbria | reverse complement strand
GTTTTACCAAGACACAACTTTGAACGTCCAGAACACATTTTGTCTGGTCAAGCACTACAACATTCCAATATCAAACCGCTTTGTTTTTCAAGACATTGAATCTAAAATGTACAAAAATGTTACGCAAGGCATCACTTTGTTCGTCCACAATATATTTTTTCTACCCTCGCACTGTGACATTCCAATATCAAAGCGCTTTGTTATTCAAGACATTACGCCTAAATGGTTCCAAAGGGGAGGCCCCACTTCTCTGCCATCAATTAACACATGACAACAGGTGACTAAGAATGCATTGGCTGGGAATCAAACCCAGGTCAACTGCTTGGAAGGCAGCTATGCTAGCCACTATACCACCAACGCACAATAAGGGCATTCCATAATGACAAGAAAATCAGGTGAAGGGAAAATTGAGTTAGTAAATGTCATTGAGTATTAACACGTTCGACATTGATTACAGCAAACTTGATCACTTGGGTTTCATGGTGTAAGGTCAGCACTCTGGGCTCTGAATCCAGTGATCCGAGTTCAAGTCTCAGTGAAACTTTGTCAATAAGGAGGTGCTTGGTGCAAAATTCTACAGAGCAGAATGAATATAACTGTCCTGTTGTTCCCATGCTACAGTAGAA
>NW_026551111.1:0-1346 GCF_027596085.1 Anoplopoma fimbria | reverse complement strand
GACAGACAGACAGTGAGACAAACAGAGAGACAGAGAGACAAACAGAGAGACAAATAGAGAGACAAACAGAGAGACAGAGAGACAAACAGAGAGACAGAGAGACAAACAGGGAGACAGAGAGACAAACAGAGAGACAGACAGACAGGGAGACAAACAGAGAGACAGACAGAGAGACAAACAGAGAGACAGACAAACAGAGAGAGAGAGACAAACAGAGAGACAGAGAGAGAGACAGACAGAGAGACAAACAGAGAGACAGAGAGACAGAGAGACAAACAGAGAGACAGACAGACAAGGAGACAAACAGAGAGACAGAGAGACAAACAGAGAGATAAACAGGGAGACAGAGAGACAAACAGAGAGACAGACAGACAGGGAGACAAACAGAGAGACAGACAGAGAGACAAACAGAGAGACAGACAGACAAACAGAGAGAGAGAGACAAACAGAGAGACAGAGAGAGAGACAAACAGAGAGACAGACAGAGAGACAAACAGAGAGACAAACAGAGAGACAGAGAGACAAACAGAGAGACAAACAGAGAGACAGACAGAGAGACAAACAGAGAGACAGAGAGATAAACAGAGAGACAAATAGAAAGACAAAGAGAGAGACAAACAGAGAGAGAGAGAGACAAACAGAGAGACAAATAGAGAGACAGAGAGACAAACAGAGAGAGAGACAAACAGAGAGACAGAGAGACAGAGAGACAAACAGACAGAGAGACAGACAAACAGGGAGACAAAGACAAACAGAGAGACAGACAGACAGACAGACAAACAGAGAGACAAACAGAGAGACAAACAGAGAGACAGAGAGACAAACAGAGAGACAAACAGAGAGACAGACAGACAAATAGAGACAAACAGAGAGACAGAGAGACAAACAGAGAGACAAACAGAGAGACAAACAGAGAGACAAACAGAGAGACAAACAGAGAGACAGACAGAGAGACAGAGAGACAGACAGACAAACAGAGAGACAAACAGAGAGACAGAGAGAGACAAACAGAGAGACAAACAGAGAGACAAACAGAGAGACAGAGAGACAAACAGAGAGACAGAGAGACAAACAGGGAGACAGAGAGACAAACAGAGAGACAGACAGAGAGACAGACAGAGACAAACAGAGAGACAGACAGAGAGACAAACAGAGAGACAGACAGACAGAGAGAGACAGACAGAGAGACAAACAGAGAGACAGACAGAGAGACAGAGAGACAGAACAGAGAGACAAACAGAGAGACAGACAGACAAATAGACAGACAGAGACAGACAGACAGACAGACAGACAAACAGACAGACAGAGAGACAAACAGAGAGACAGACAGACAGGAGACAAACAGA
>NW_026551110.1:0-3208 GCF_027596085.1 Anoplopoma fimbria | reverse complement strand
ATCGCACTTAGCTGGTTTAAGTCGTATTTATCAGACCGATCTCAGTTTGTATATGTAAACAATGAAAGCTCGATGAAAACCAGGGTTAGTCACGGAGTTCCACAGGGGTCTGTTCTTGGACCTATTTTATTTACCTTATATATGCTTCCCTTGGGGAATATTATCAGAAAACACTCAGTAAACCTTCATTGTTATGCAGATGATACCCAGTTATATCTATCAATTAAGCCAGACGAAACTAACCAGTTCTCTAAACTTCAAGCATGTCTTACGGACATAAAAACCTGGATGACCTGTAACTTTTTAATGTTAAACTCTGAAAAAACAGAAGTTATCCTACTAGGTCCAGATCACCTTCGAATTCAATTATCTAACGATATAGTTTCTCTAGATGGCATTGCTCTAGCATCCAGCACTACCGTTAAGAACCTTGGAGTTATCTTTGACCAGGATCTGTCTTTTAACTCTTATATAAAACAGATCTCAAGGACAGCCTTTTTTCATTTACGTAACATTGCGAAAATCAGGCAAATCCTGTCTCAAAGTGATGCAGAAAAACTAGTTCATGCATTTGTTACCTCTAGACTAGATTACTGTAACTCCTTATTATCAGGCTGCTCTAATAGGTCTCTTAGATCTTTACAGTTGATCCAGAATGCTGCAGCACGTGTTCTAACAAAAACTAAGAAAAGAGATCATATTACTCCAGTATTAGCTTCTCTGCACTGGCTCCCTGTTAAATCAAGAATAGAATTTAAAATTATTTTACTTACCTACAAAGCTCTAACTGGCCAGGCACCGTCTTATCTTAAGGAACTTATAGTTCCATATTACCCAACTAGAGAGCTGCGCTCAATCAATGCAGGGATACTTGTGGTTCCTAGAGTATATAAAAGTAGGATGGGAGCCAGAGCCTTCAGTTATCAGGCTCCTCTTCTGTGGAACCAGGTTCCAGTTTCAGTCCGGGGGGCAGACACACTCACCACTTTCAAGAGCAGGCTTAAGACCTTCCTTTTTGATAGCGCTTATAGTTAGGGCTGGTTCAGGTTCGCCTTGGTCCAGCCCCTAGATATGCTGCTATATGCCTAGACAGCCGGGGGACTACCTAGGATACGCTGAGCTCCTCTCTCCTCTTCTCTCCCTCCTTCTTTATGTATTAATCTCCTATTTATGCACATTACTGATTTTGCTTCTTCCCCGGAGTTCTTGTGCTTTCTCCATTTTGTAATGGCGCCGCGCGAGTGGCTGCCTCTTACAGCAGCTCCTGCTCACCTGTGAGCTTTTTCCTTTAAATTTGTGTTTTTTTTGTTACTTTTCGTTATTTTTCTTTTACTTATTTAATTGTTTAAACTGAAGTGCACTATGGCAGCGAGACACGTACATTTTGTCGCTGTCTATCTGCACTTTTCTGCACTTTTCACCTCCGTGCCCGGAGTCTCAGCCCGCAGCCATGGCCCCCTTTGTTTACAGCAGGGGTCAGCTGTTAGCGCTCCGGGACACGGCGCCGCTGCTGCCGGAGGAGAGACCCGAGGTTCCCAGTGGCGTGCACAGGGGGGCAGGGGGGCGGTCCCCCTTGTGGCCCAATTGTTGAAAAACACGTGCTAAAGTGCCCTCTCAGGAGCCAAAACGCGTATTAAAGGGGCCCCTTGGGAGCCAAAACGCGTGCTAAACTGCCCTCAAGTGTCCTTTCGGGAACCAAAACGTGTGCTAAACTGCCCCCTTTGAAGCCAAAACGCGTGCTAGAGTGCCCTCAAGTGTCCCTTTGGGAGCCAAAACGCGTGCTAGAGTGCCCTCAAGTGCCCTCTCAGGAGCCAAAACGCGTGCTAAACTGCCCTCAAGTGTCCTTTCGGGAACCAAAACACGTGCTAAAGGGTTCCCTTGGGAACCAAACCGCGTGCTAGAGTGCCCTCAAGTGTTCCTTTGGGAGCCAAAACGCGTGCTAAACTGCCCTCAAGTGCTCTCTCGGGCACCAAAACACGTGCTAAAGGGCCCCCTTGGGAGCCAAAACGCGTGCTAGAGTTCCCTCAAGTGTCCTTTGGAAACCAGAGGATTACCAAGCCCAAGACTTGGAAGAGCACTACCGGGGAAAAGGGTGTTCTTTGCCCTTGACAGGCTGTCCCATGAGCTATCACCGAAATTCAAGGGAAAGGATGACACACCTACTGGGTCAATCCTATCAGGTCTTCACTGCCTTACTGTCTCACGTCACTGGAAGGGAGATAAACTCGATGACAAAGCTGCTGCATCTGTGAAACATATGTGCGAGTTTTATGATGTTGATGAAGAAAACCTCATCACTGAGCTCAAGGTATTCCATGCATCATATGTACTCCACTCCAACAATGTAACAGCTGCACTCAAGTGTCTTGGAGAAAACGATGTCGAATCAGTTTTTCCGAGTCTGACCATGCTCCTCAAGACGTATGCCACCATTCCAGTGACAACAGCTTCAGTAGAGCGGTCATTCTCAAAACTTAAACTTATCAAAACTGTGCTGAGAAACCGATGTGGGGAGAAAAGGCTCTCTGACTTAATGCTCCTCTCCATTGAAGGAGACATTTCCATTGACCAGAACAAGGTCATTGACATTTACAAACAGATGGCCAAACGAAGAATTTTACTATAGTTCCACTTGGCACAAAGACTCATCATAGTTTGTTTCTTTTGAGTTGTCAAATAAATAGTTTAAGTAAATAGTTTAAATGTGTATTGTTCCTTGTGTGATTTTATCACAGAGCCCCTCTTGGGTGAAGAAAATACATTAAAATACTATGACACATTACTGTTGCAATGACTTTTATGTTGGGCCCTTTGTTGATCTATAGTTGAGCCAGAACTATATCTCACAGAACCAGTTTGGATTATCTGGTGCTAATATGGTGTTAAAATGCACTAGAATACAGGAAATGGCATCTACTTAATTGAAAATGTTCTGGGGGAAGACTCCCAGACCCCAAGGAGTTTATTTCCTTCATACATCCATGTCGCTGTGTGTTCTTCACAGTCCAACGTTGCAATCCACACAGTTCTCTTGAATGCTGATCCTAACAGCAAACTAATCTGAGTAGTCTGTCTAGTTAGTCTGTTTTAAGGCTATATAATGTGTCATTTGTATAACATATAAAACGTGTCTAAAGTGCCCTCTTCAGTGGTGAGAACGCGCTATATGTGCCCTTTTTTCTCTTTCCGCCCCTGCCCTTCAAAAAGT
>NW_026551109.1:0-3510 GCF_027596085.1 Anoplopoma fimbria | reverse complement strand
CCTTTCAGGCCAGGTCGTACTGTAACGGGTGGTGTGTGGACCCAAGTGCAGTATGACCAGGAAACAGAGTAATGTTCAGGAGCTTTATTCAAATCGGAACAAACAGCAGGTAGACAGAAACCAAAAGAAGCAAAGGCAAATCTCATGGTCAGGGACAGAAGGCTGAGTCGGTTAACCGGGGCAGAGGCAAGGTAGGAATACCGTGGTCTGGGACGGAAGGCTGAGTCAGTTACCGGGGCAGAGGCAAGGCGGAGAAGTCCAAACAAGCAGGGTCGGCAACGGGAAATCAGTCCGGGGAATAACGCTGGAAGGTCTGGCATAATGCAGAGAACGATCTGGCAGTGAGTGTGTGTGAGACTGGGGTATTTATACTGAGGTGAGTAGTGCAGCAGAGTGAGCAGGTGAGAGGGATTGTGTTAACGAGGTGGGTGTGGCAGACAGGTGCACTGCATGAGGCTGATTAGGTGAGTGAGGGAGAGTGTGGTAAGAGAGCGGGGGCTGGGCTGTGAGCTGAGAGAAATAGTGCAGGAGAGTGACCAGGTGATCGACAAGAACAGGATAGTGTGGGTCTAGATAGACCAATTTAAAGTTCAGATCTTGACAGATCAATGGAATTGATAGCAGGTCTCGACAGACTGCAGAAAATGATAGGTAGGGGTCATGTTAGACCGCAGCGTACGACAGTTGTGGTTCAAATTCGACCACAGCACAGGATAGTTGTGGGTCATGTCAGACAGTACACAGGACAGTTGTGGGGTCAAAAGTCAGACCACAGAACAGGATAGTTATGGTCACGTTAGATCTCAGCCGAGATTGTTGGTAGCTAAGACCTTCCAAAACAGAATAGCGGTAGAGTAAGACCAGAGACCGGAAGGATCCCCGAGACCGGATAAAAGCAGAGTTTGAACAGGCTTTTGTTTCGTTTTTAGTTTTTACTCCGGGAATGGGAATACGGTCATATAGACCAGTCATGTTCCGACTGTGAAATTAAAAAAGCACCCTTCTTGGATCAGGCCATGTTAGACCAGGAAATAATAGTTTTGGGTCACTCAGACAAGGTCACTGCCGACCAGGAAATAAGAAATTGGGTCTTCGGGACCGGGTCACATTCCGACCAGGAAATGAGAAACATTCATGTTAGACCTGGGGAATATGGAAAACTTTCATGTTGGACCAGGAAATGAGAAAACGGTCAAGTTAGACCAGGAGATTGAGAAACGGTCTGATAAGATAAGATAAGATAATCCTTTATTAGTCCCACAGCGGGGAAATTTACAGGATTACAGCAGCATAGATATAGTGCAAACAAGGTACATAGTAAAAAAACACCGGGTTTGAAGCAGCCGATGGCTGAAGGAGCTGCACAGAGCTGCCAGGGTGTTCCGCATGGGGTGGGAGAGGTTGTCCATCAGGGAAGATAGCTTGGCCATCATCCTCCTGTCTCACGCCACCTCCACCGTATCGAGTGGACACCCCAGGACACTGCTAGCCTTCCTGACAAGTTTATTGAGTCTCTTCCTTCCACCACAGAGTTGAAGAAGGTCCTCAGGAGTGCTCCCTGCACTCTGAAAACCTCAGTCTCCTCAGCAGATAGAGTCTGCTCTGACCCTTTTTATAAAGTGCATTTGTGTAATCAGTCCAGTCCAGTTTATTGTTCAAGTGAACACCCAGGTACTTCACAAACTTCACGAGATTTCACAATCTCAATATCCTTTCCCTGGATGTTCACTGGTTCCGGAGAACAGTGTTTACCCAGCGGAAGTCCACCACCAGCTCTTTGGTTTTACCAGAGTTGATCTGGAGGCGGTTCCGCTGGCACCATCATATGAAGTCCTGGTTCAGTTCCCTGTATTCCTTGTCATCACTGGCGGAAATGAGGCTGATGATTGCAGAGTCATCAGAGAACTTTTGCAGGTGGCAGTTAGCAGAGTTGTGTGTAAAGTCCGAGGTGTAAATGGTGAAGAGGAAAGGAGCCAGAACGGTTCCTTGTGGGGCCCCTGTGCTGCTGTTAGACTAGGAGATTGAGGAACACCATCCATTAGACTGGGAGATTGAGAAACGGTCCGTTACACCTGCAAATTGAGAACTGACACAAGACTAGAAAATAGTCTAACTCAATGAACAGAAAGGGGGAGTGCAATGGCATTATAAAGTAAATGAGAGAATATCCGCTTAAACAGTAGAAGTAAATACTCACCTGGTCAAATTCAGTGTTATTACCACAGAAATATATATGGTGTATGGGTTGTACAGCAATAGTCTCAATTTAACAAAACAAACACCTAGCACACTTAGGGTAATACCATAATATTACTGTATAAATATGTTATTGAAAACACACATTTTCACACATCTATGAAATAGAGAAGGCGTATATTGCTTCAGTAAATTATTTTTATATATGTTGGCTGGAGAGACAAGTGAGGAAAGAAAGGGACAAGCAGTAAATATTAATAACAGTGAGTATTTTTTAGATTAAAGTTTGGATCATTCATTGCACATTGATTCTCATTATTACAGCTTGACAAATTATTTATAATAATAACCACGGACATGGTTTTAAAACCTCTTTTTACAACATAAATGCACATATCTAGATCAAGGAAATCATGTTTTTTTTTCTGGGATCATGCCCCCAAAAACTCCCTTGTAAGCACTGCTTTTGGACCTGTGGGTATTTTTGTGTGTAACACACCGTTAAAGAGCTTTGAGCTAGGGTTTGTTGTGTAACCAATAAAATAAAATACAAATGGAACTGATTTGTGTAGAGCGAGTTCTGTTAACATTTATTACGTCTGCTAAGGCGAAGTTTGTAGCCTTCTGTTTTACAGGAAAAGAGAGAGAAATGTGACCAAAACCACACTTAGAATAAAGAAATATTGCAGATAAAGAGTGACATGGAAAGAGGAGCATAATTAATGTATCTGTGTGTTTTATAACATTATCTCCGCTGGACATTAAATAATGTTATTCATCAGGATGCTCGTCATTATTCTTGTAATGCATAAGGTAATTAGTATTTGACTATTTCTCTTGTCAGGATTTAAAACTGTGCATTGAAAGTCAACTTTGATATATAGCCAAACTTCTACAGCTTCTTTAATTCAGGATTTACTGTTGAGAAAGTGTCCATCATTAGCTACAGAGTCACCTGTTTGAATCCAAAAATGCAAAACAACATTTCTATGTTAGCCAAGTATCCTTGTTAACTTGTTTGTTATATGATAGCCTCAGAAATCAGGCCACAGATTTGGCAAAGCAGCTAGAGTAGTACTAGTTTTCTAAGTTGCTTCACTGTTGCATTTAAAGAGTAAAAATTGTAAAGACACGAAATTCATCTGCATGTAAAAGTGTTTTTACAATAGTCACTGTATGAAGACTTTAACATGTTACTAATTCCTCACAATGCAGATTTTTTTAGCAGTTACACTAATTGAACACCTGAGAAGGAAAGCTGCAGTATGAGATCGCATGGCACAAGCTTGAGACACAGCCACCACAAAGGAAGTT
>NW_026551108.1:0-6991 GCF_027596085.1 Anoplopoma fimbria | reverse complement strand
CATCCATCCATCCATCCATCTCCATTCCCAGGCCAGACGAGATATATAATCTCTCCAGCGTGTTCTGGGTCTACCCCAGGGCCTCTTACCAGTTGGACGTGCCTGGAAAACCTCTAAAGGGAGGCGTCCAGGAGGCATCCTGATCAGACGCCCGAGCCACCTCAGCTGGCCCCTTTCAACGCGAAGGAGCAGCGGCTCTACTCCGAGCTCCCTCCGGATGTCTGAGCTCCTCACCCTATCTCTAAGGCTGAGCCCAGCCACCCTACGAAGGAAGCTCATTTCGGCCGCTTGTATTCGCGATCTCATTCTTTCGGTCACTACCCAAAGCTCATGACCATAGGTGAGGGTTGGAACGTAGATGGACTGGTAAATCGAGAGCTTTGCCTTTCGGCTCAGCTCCTTCTTCACCAAAACGGTCCGGTACAACGCCCGCATCACTGCTGACGCTGCACCGAACCGCCTGTCCATCTCCCGCTCCATTTTACCCTCACTCGTGAATAAGATCCCGAGATACTTGAACTCCCTCGCTTGGGGCAGTGACTCACTCCCAACCCAGAGGGTGCAATCCACCGTTTTCCGGAAGAGAACCATGGCCTCAGACTTGGAGGTACTGACTCTCATCCCGACCGCTTCACACTCGGCTGTGAACCGCCCCAGTGCGTGCTGAAGATCACGTTCTGAAGAAGCCAACAGAACCACATCATCTGCAAAAAGCAGGGATGCGATTCTGAGGTCCCCAAACCGGAAACTCTCCTCCCCCGGCTGCGCCTTGAAATCCTGTCCATGAAAATCACAAACAGGATTGGTGACAATGGGCAGCCCTGGCGGAGGCCAACACGCACTGGGAACAAGCTCGACTTTGTGCCGAGTATCCGGACACAGCTCTCACTTTGGTCATACAAGGACCGAATGGCTCGTAGTAACGAACCAGGTACCCCATATTCCCGCAGTACCCCCACAGGACTCCCCGAGGGACACGGTCGAAGGCCTTCTCCAAGTCCACAAAACACATGTAGACTGGATGAGCAAACTCCCATGCACCCTCCAACAGACCTGCAAGGGTAAAGAGTTGGTCCGCTGTTCCACGTCCAGGACGGAATCCGCATTGCTCCTCCTGAATCTGAGGTTCGACAATCGGACGGAGCCTCCTTTCCAGCACCCTGGAGTAAACTTTCCCGGGGAGGCTGAGCAGTGTGATACCCCTATAATTGGAGCACACTCTCCGGTCCCCCTTTTGAAAATGGGAACCACCACCCCGGTCTGCCACTCCACAGGCACTGTACCCGACTTCCACGCGACAGTGAAGAGACGTGTCAACCAAGACAGCCCAACAATGTCCAGAGCCTTTAGCATCTCCGGTCGAATCTCATCCACTCCTGGCGCTTTGCCGCTGAAGAGCTTTTTAACTACCTCAACGACCTCCGCCAGGCATATGGACGAGACTTCCCCTGAGTCTTCAGACTCTGCCTCTTCCACAGAGGACGTGTTGGTCGGGTTCAGGAGTTCCTCAAAGTGTTCTTTCCACCACTCGACAATATCCCCAGTCCGGGTCTGCAGTTCTCCCCCTGCTGAGAACAGCCTGAGAAAAGCCCTGTTTCCCCTTTCTGAGTCGTCTCACGGTTTGCCAGAACTTCCTTGAGGCCATTCGAAAGTCCTTCTCCATGGCCTCGCCGAACTCCTCCCACACCCGGGTTTTTGCCTCAGCAACTGCTGCAGCTGCAGCCCTTCTGGCCAACCGGTACCTGCCTGCTGATTCAGGAGACCCTCGGCCAACCAAGCCCGAAAGGCCTCCTTCTTCAGCTTGACGGCCTCCTTCACCGCTGGTGTCCACCAGCGGGTTCTTGGATTGCCGCCACGACAGGCACCGATCGCCTTCCGACCACAACTCCTAGCAGCAGCTTCCACAATGGAGGATTTGAACATGGCCCACTCGGATTCCATGTCCCCAGCCTCCCCGGGATGCACGAGAAATTGTTCCGGAGGTGGGAGTTGAAGACCTTGCGGACAGGATCCTCAGCCAGACGTTCCCAGTTCACCCTCACTACACGTTTGGGTTTACCGGGTCTGTCCGGCAGCCTCCCCGCCACCTGATCCAACTCACCACCAGGTGGTGATCAGTTGACAGCTCTGCTCCTCTCTTCACCCGAGTGTCCAAGACATACGGCCGCAGGTCTGATGACACAACTACAAAGTCGATCATAGACCTTTGGCCTAGGGTGTTCTGGTACCAAGTACACTTATGAACCTCCCTATGCTCAAACATGGTGTTTGTTATGGACAGTCCATGACTAGCACAGAAGTCCAACAACAAAGCACCACTCGGGTTCAGATCGGGCAGGCCGTTCCTCCCAATCACACCCCTCCAGGTTTCTCCATCGTTACCCACGTGAGCGTTGAAGTCTCCCAGAAGAACTATGGAGTCCCCAGTCGGCGCCCTTTCCAGAACACCACCCAAGGACTCCAAGAAGGCCGCGTACTCCGAACTGCCGTTTGGTGCATAGGCACAAACAACAGTCAGAGACTTTCCTCCTGCGATTCCCAGTCGCAGAGAGGCGACCCTCTCGTTCTCCGGGAAGAACTCCAGAACAGCGGCGCTCAGCCGGGGGCTTGTGAGTATCCCCACACCCGCCCGGCGCCTCTCACCCTGGGCAACTCTGGAAAAGGAAAAAGTCCAGCCCCTCTCCAGGAGTTTGGTTCCAGAACCGGTTCTATGCGTGGAGGTGAGCCCAACTATATCTAGCTGGTAGCGTTCCACCTCCCGCACCAGCTCCGGTTCCTTCCCCGCCAGAGAGGTGACATTCCACGTCCCTAGAGCTAGTCTGTGATGCCGGGGGTCAGCACGCCCAGGTTTCCGCCCCAGCCTGCCGCCCAGCTCACATTGCACCCTACCCCAATGCCTATCCCTGCGGGTGGTGAAGAGCAAATTATGAAAGCAAGAACAATATACTTAGTCTATCCTAGCAGAATCAAGTAGTTCAGTATCCCTCCAGAAGTCAAATACACTGGAGTAAAGGTTTGTTTGGTCCGAGTTTATATATCCTTGAGATGTGTAAGCCACTCCCACTAGCACTTAAGAGGACAATTGACCTATTGAAACTAAACCACACCTCTCAAAGCAGTTCCTGATTACAGCAACAGAATCAGCAACAGACACTAAAACTTAAGCAGGCTTGGTACAGTTAAGAGCAAATTATGAAAGCAAGAACAATATACTTAGTCTATCCTAGCAGAATCAAGTAGTTCAGTATCCCTCCAGAAGTCAAATACACTGGAGTAAAGGTTTGTTTGGTCCGAGTTTATATATCCTTGAGATGTGTAAGCCACTCCCACTAGCACTTAAGAGGACAATTGACCTATTGAAACTAAACCACACCTCTCAAAGCAGTTCCTGATTACAGCAACAACAGAGACAACAGAATCAGCAACAAACACTAAAACTTAAGCAGGCTTGGTACAGTTAAGAGCAAATTATGAAAGCAAGAACAATATACTTAGTCTATCCTAGCAGAATCAAGTAGTTCAGTATCCCTCCATAAGTCAAATACACTGGAGTAAAGGTTTGCTTGGTCCGAGTTTATATATCCTTGAGATGTGTAAGCCACTCCCCCTAGCACTTAAGAGGACAATTGACCTATTGAAACTAAACCACACCTCTCAAAGCAGTTCCTGATTACAGCAACAACACAGACAACAGAATCAGCAACAAACACTAAAACTTAAGCAGGCTTGGTACAGTTAAGAGCAAATTATGAAAGCAAGAACAATATACTTAGTCTATCCTAGCAGAATCAAGTAGTTCAGTATCCCTCCATAAGTCAAATACACTGGAGTAAAGGTTTGTTTGGTCCGAGTTTATATATCCTTGAGATGTGTAAGCCACTCCCCCTAGCACTTAAGAGGACAATTGACCTATTGAAACTAAACCACACCTCTCAAAGCAGTTCCTGATTACAGCAACAGCACAGACAACAGAATCAGCAACAGACACTAAAACCTAAGCAGGCTTGGTACAGTTAAGAGCAAATTATGAAAGCAAGAACAATATACTTAGTCTATCCTAGCAGAATCAAGTAGTTCAGTATCCCTCCAGAAGTCAAATACACTGGAGTAAAGGTTTGTTTGGTCCGAGTTTATATATCCTTGAGATGTGTAAGCCACTCCCACTAGCACTTAAGAGGACAATTGACCTATTGAAACTAAACCACACCTCTCAAAGCAGTTCCTGATTACAGCAACAACACAGACAACAGAATCAGCAACAAACACTAAAACTTAAGCAGGCTTGGTACATCCATCCATCCATCCATCTCCTTCCGCTTATCCGGGGCCGGGTCGCGGGGGCAGCAAGCTAAGGAGGGTCCTCCAGACGTCCTTCTCCCCAGCAACACTTTCCAGCTCCTCCTGGGGAACCCCGAGGCATTCCCAGGCCAGACGAGATATATAATCTCTCCAGCGTGTTCTGGGTCTACCCCAGGGCCTCTTACCAGTTGGACGTGCCTGGAAAACCTCTAAAGGGAGGCGTCCAGGAGGCATCCTGATCAGACGCCCGAGCCACCTCAGCTGGCCCCTTTCAACGCGAAGGAGCAGCGGCTCTACTCCGAGCTCCCTCCGGATGTCTGAGCTCCTCACCCTATCTCTAAGGCTGAGCCCAGCCACCCTACGAAGGAAGCTCATTTCGGCCGCTTGTATTCGCGATCTCATTCTTTCGGTCACTACCCAAAGCTCATGACCATAGGTGAGGGTTGGAACGTAGATGGACTGGTAAATCGAGAGCTTTGCCTTTCGGCTCAGCTCCTTCTTCACCAAAACGGTCCGGTACAACGCCTGCATCACTGCTGACGCTGCACCGAACCGCCTGTCCATCTCCCGCTCCATTTTACCCTCACTCGTGAATAAGATCCCGAGATACTTGAACTCCCTCGCTTGGGGCAGTGACTCACTCCCAACCCAGAGGGTGCAATCCACCGTTTTCCGGAAGAGAACCATGGCCTCAGACTTGGAGGTACTGACTCTCATCCCGACCGCTTCACACTCGGCTGTGAACCGCCCCAGTGCGTGCTGAAGATCACGTTCTGAAGAAGCCAACAGAACCACATCATCTGCAAAAAGCAGGGATGCGATTCTGAGGTCCCCAAACCGGAAACTCTCCTCCCCCGGCTGCGCCTTGAAATCCTGTCCATGAAAATCACAAACAGGATTGGTGACAATGGGCAGCCCTGGCGGAGGCCAACACGCACTGGGAACAAGCTCGACTTTGTGCCGAGTATCCGGACACAGCTCTCACTTTGGTCATACAAGGACCGAATGGCTCGTAGTAACGAACCAGGTACCCCATATTCCCGCAGTACCCCCCACAGGACTCCCCGAGGGACACGGTCGAAGGCCTTCTCCAAGTCCACAAAACACATGTAGACTGGATGAGCAAACTCCCATGCACCCTCCAACAGACCTGCAAGGGTAAAGAGTTGGTCCGCTGTTCCACGTCCAGGACGGAATCCGCATTGCTCCTCCTGAATCTGAGGTTCGACAATCGGACGGAGCCTCCTTTCCAGCACCCTGGAGTAAACTTTCCCGGGGAGGCTGAGCAGTGTGATACCCCTATAATTGGAGCACACTCTCCGGTCCCCCTTTTGAAAATGGGAACCACCACCCCGGTCTGCCACTCCACAGGCACTGTACCCGACTTCCACGCGACAGTGAAGAGACGTGTCAACCAAGACAGCCCAACAATGTCCAGAGCCTTTAGCATCTCCGGTCGAATCTCATCCACTCCTGGCGCTTTGCCGCTGAAGAGCTTTTTAACTACCTCAACGACCTCCGCCAGGCATAAGAGCAAATTATGAAACTCTGCAAGAACAATATACTTAGTCTATCCTTTCCAGCAGAATCCCCAGTAGTTCAGTATCCCCCAGAAGTCAAAACACTGAGAAAAGGTTTGTTTCTGAGTTTCATATCCTTGGTTTGCACTTAAGAGGACAATTGACCTATTGAAACTAAACCAGAACAACAGAATCCTTGAGGCCATTCGAAAGTCCTTCTCCATGGCCTCCGAACTCCTCCCACACCCGGGTTTTTGCCTCAGCAACTGCTGCAGCTGCAGCCCTTTGGCCAACCGTTTATATGCCTGCTGATTCAGGAGACCCACGGCCACTAGCACTTAAGAGGACAATTGACCTATTGAAACTAAACCACACCTCTCAAAGCAGTTCCTGATTACAGCAACAGCACAGACAACAGAATCAGCAACAGACACTAAAACTTAAGCAGGCTTGGTACAGTTAAGAGCAAATTATGAAAGCAAGAACAATATACTTAGTCTATCCTAGCAGAATCAAGTAGTTCAGTATCCCTCCAGAAGTCAAATACACTGGAGTAAAGGTTTGTTTGGTCCGAGTTTATATATCCTTGAGATGTGTAAGCCACTCCCACTAGCACTTAAGAGGACAATTGACCTATTGAAACTAAACCACACCTCTCAAAGCAGTTCCTGATTACAGCAACAGCACAGACAACAGAATCAGCAACAGACACTAAAACTTAAGCAGGCTTGGTACAGTTAAGAGCAAATTATGAAAGCAAGAACAATATACTTAGTCTATCCTAGCAGAATCAAGTAGTTCAGTATCCCTCCAGAAGTCAAATACACTGGAGTAAAGGTTTGTTTGGTCCGAGTTTATATATCCTTGAGATGTGTAAGCCACTCCCACTAGCACTTAAGAGGACAATTGACCTATTGAAACTAAACCACACCTCTCAAAGCAGTTCCTGATTACAGCAACAGAATCAACAGAATCAAACAGACACTAAAACCTAAGCAGGCTTGGTACAGTTAAGAGCAAATTATGAAAGCAAGAACAATATACTTAGTCTATCCTAGCAGAATCAAGTAGTTCAGTATCCCTCCAGAAGTCAAATACACTGGAGTAAAGGTTTGTTTGGTCCGAGTTTATATATCCTTGAGATGTGTAAGCCACTCCCACTAGCACTTAAG
>NW_026551107.1:0-568 GCF_027596085.1 Anoplopoma fimbria | reverse complement strand
AAGGCAGTGAAGCGGCGTAAAATGACCGGCATCACAGCGTCAAAACACCCGCAGCAGAGTGCTCCAAGTCAGGGTAAACTCTGGGAGTGACAGCGGGTCTTTTAGCACACTAAAACGGCGTAAAATGAACCGACACAACCATGCTGCTCCATCCGCCTAAAAAATGACCGCGACCGCCAGCTGAAAACGTCCGTAAAAGAGAGCATGAAGTGGCTAAACAGTGGTGCCATCAGCCTGTCTCTCCATGCTGCTGAATCCCGCGTGAAAATGACCGCGCCGACGGGCTGAAAGGAAGGATAGCATAGCTAGAGGAGGTTGAGCCGTCCAGGAGCTAAGAGGAGCCGTCCGGTAGAATCCCGGTGACCGGGGAAATAGGTTCGGCGATCACCGCGCATTGCATGCCAGGTAGTTTTTATTTTATTTTATTTTTTAAATTCAATAACTTTCTTGAGACATTTGTTCATACATATAAGCAGAAAGATCATTATCTTTATTTAATGTTTTTATTATCTTTATTTAATGTTTGGCGTTTGTCACAGTCCACGGTGCAGTGGCGTCACGTCATGAT
>NW_026551106.1:0-2612 GCF_027596085.1 Anoplopoma fimbria | reverse complement strand
TCTGCCAGTATGTTTGTGTCACAGCAGGTCAGCTGTGGCATTTTCTGCGATGGAATCTAATCAGTTGTGATTTGATTAGACCTTGGTAGGTATGTTTGGGGTGATGGCTGGTTTTGTGCAACAAGGCATGTCTGTCAGTGTCTTTAAAGAAGACTCTGGTGGCTAATTTTTTGTTACCCCTGCAAGGAGGAATTGAAGAATACTCTGGGTGTATAAAAAATTCAAGTTTATGGGGCGTGGCTTGGGGGTGTGGCTTAGGGGGCGGGGCGTAAGTGGGTGGGGCTTAGGACGGGGTTAGGGGCGGGCTTGGGGTGGTGTTAGGGGCGGCTTAGGGGCGGGGCTTAGGGGCGGGCTTGGGACGCGGGGCTAAGGGATGGGGTTAGGGGCGGGGGCTAAGGGGTGGGTTAAAGGGGCGGGCTTAGGGATGGAGTTAGGGGCGGGGCTTAGGGCGGGCTTAGGGGTTGGGGGCGGGGCTAAGGGATGGAGTTAGGGGCGGGGCTAAGGGGGTGGGTTAGGGGCGGCTGACTGGTTAGGGGCGGGGCTTAGGGGCGGGGCATAGTGACTGGTTAGGGGCGGGGCTTAGTGACGTGATTATCACCGCCAGTGAAGAGTGCAAGAGAGCAAAGTGTTCATAACTTAGTGGTTGACGACCAATTCCATGGTTTGGACTTTTGTGATCTACAAGAGGTAAATACGATGTTTGTGAATTGTTTTCTGTCCTGTGACTAAATGTTATAGTGTAAAACAAGCTGTGAGAGTTAATCATGGCGAGTAGCATTAGCATTAGCATTAGCATAACTGCGTTAGCTTGGCTGTCAGACTGAAACCTGTGGTGAAGACCAGATGTTGCTAGATCGTCATGAAGTAGCAGAGGGTTAGGGACTTGCTTAGCTGATTTATCTGATTCAGCAGACGGACAGTAAGAGAATATATGTGTGTATATATGTATATATATGTATGTATGTATGTATGTATGTATGTGTATGTATATGTATATATATGTATGTGTATATATATGTATGTATATGTATGTATATATGTATATATATATATATATGTATATATATGTGTGCATATATGTATGCATGTCTCATTGGGACCTATGGAGAAGTGTTTCCCTACTGTAGACTGTTGTTGTTGTAGACTGTTGTTGCTGTAGACTGTTGTTGCTGTAGACTGGTGCTGCTGTAGACTGGTGTTGTAGACTGTTGTTGTTGTAGACTTTGTTGTTGTTGTTGTAGACTGTTGTTGTTGCTGCAGACTATTTGCTGTAGACTGTTGTTGCTGTAGACTGTTGTTGCTGTAGACTGTTGTTGTTGTAGACTGTTGCTGTAGACTGTGACTGTTGTAGACTGTTGTTGCTGTAGACTGTTGCTGCTGTAGACTGGTTGTTTGTTGTTGTAGATTGTTGCTGTTGTTGTAGACTGTTGTTGTAGACTGTTGTTGTTGTTGTAGACTGTTGCTGCTGACTGTTGTTGCTGTAGACTGTTGTTGTTGTAGACTAGACTGTTGTTGTTGTAGACTGTTGTTGTTGTTGACTGTTGTTGTTGTAGACTGTTGTAGACTGTTGCTGCTGTAGACTGTTGTTGTTGTGACTGTTGTTGTTGCTGCTGTAGACTGTTGCTGTTGTAGACTGGTGCTGTAGACTGGTGTTGTAGACTGCTGTAGCTGGTGCTGCTGTAGACTGTTGTTGCTGTAGACCAGGGGTGGGCAATTATTTTTCCCAGGGGGCCAAATGAGCAACTGAAAATATTTTGGAGGGCGGGCAAAATGCCGAACTCAATTATGCATAATATACATTTTATTTCTATATAAAAGCAGTAAATGGCATCGTTTTGACCGCTGGTAAGAGTGTATGTTATTATTTGGCAATTAAAAGGTGAGGTTAGCTTTCAAAAATATCATTTATTCAAATAGAATTTCAAAATGTGAAACATTTGACTCATTTTCAGTCACATTAATAACAAAGGGCATTTTTGAGTTTCATATACTATTGAAAAAGTTTTCTTAGCTTTCTAAAGACATCACATCATCTGTGTAGCCAAAATAAACAAGACATGTCACTGAACTGTGTCACTGTAAAGAAAAGTGTCCCAGTGTTGTAGCCTTTTTGACTTTACATGCCTATATTAAACATTTAATGTTTTCAGAACTGTGCAAAAAAAAAAAAGATCAAGTGTCCCATTTCACTTGTGGTTCTCTGCGATGTCCTCCCCTCCACCCTTCTCGTCCCGGTGCGGCGGGACAGCGGGATATTTTAAGCGCTTCTTCTGTCTCTGGGCACAGCAGTGCCAGACCTCGACCATACTCTTTCACACACTCCCTCCGAGAATGGATCACTGTTTCTGACGATTTTGTGGGCTATCCTAGCTGGTTTGGCATAGGCCATGTTATGTTTCAGAGGTGACTTTGAAGGAAGACAGGTTGTCAATCACACGCATTTCACGTGCACAGTTCAGCGTGCACCGGTGCGTGCACTGTGAGAATAAATGGGCTTCAAAATAAAAGCAATCTTTGATTTTAGTTCACCCATAAGATAATTAGAAAATATGTTTTATTTTCTAATTATCATGTAATCTTTCGCGGGCCGGTCAGAATCATCCCGCGGGCCG
>NW_026551105.1:0-666 GCF_027596085.1 Anoplopoma fimbria | reverse complement strand
AACAGAGAGACAGAGAGACAAACAGAGAGAGAGAGAGAGAGACAGACAGAGAGACAGACAGACAGAGAGACAAACAGAGAGACAGACAGACAGGGATACAAACACAGAGAGAGAGACAGACAGACAGAGAGACAAACAGAGAGACAGACAGAGAGACAAACAGAGAGACAGGGAGACAAACAGAGAGACAGACAGACAGAGAGACAAACAGAGAGACAGACAGACAGGGAGACAAACAGAGAGACAGACAGACAGAGAGACAGACAGAGAGACAAACAGAGAGACAGACAGACAGGGAGACAAACAGAGAGACAGACAGACAGAGAGACAAACAGAGAGACAGACAGACAGAGAGACAAACAGAGAGACAGACAGACAGAGAGACAGACAGACAGAGAGACAAACAGAGAGACAGACAGACAGAGAGACAAACAGAGAGACAGACAGACAGGGAGACAAACAGAGAGACAGACAGACAGAGAGACAAACAGAGAGAGAGAGACAAATAGAGAGACAGAGAGACAAACAGAGAGACAGACAGAGAGACAGAGAGACAAACAGAGAGACAGACAGACAGAGAGACAAACAGAGAGACAGAGAGACAAACTGTTAGTAACCGTGCTGTTTGAGTTCTTGTTTTTCCAGCAACATGTGCTTTTTGTTTAC
>NW_026551102.1:0-1317 GCF_027596085.1 Anoplopoma fimbria | reverse complement strand
GTATATGGTATATGGTATATGGTATTTGGTATATGGTATTTGGTATATGGTATATGGTATATGGTATTTGGTATATGGTATTTGGTATATGGTATTTGGTATATGGTATATGGTATATGGTATATGGTATATGGTATATGGTATATGGTATTTGGTATATGGTATATGGTATTTGTATATGGTATTTGGTATTTGGTATATGGTATATGGTATATGGTATATGGTATTTGGTATATGGTATATGGTATTTGGAATATGGTATATGGCATTTGGTATATGGCATTTGGTATATGGTATATGGTATTTGGTATATGGTATATAGTATATGGTATATGGTGTATGGTATTTGGTATATGGTATTTGGTATATGGTATATGGTATTTGGTATATGGTATTTGGTATTTGGTATATGGTATTTGGTATATGGTATATGGAATTTGGTATTTTTTGTATATGGAATATGGTATATGGTATATGGTATTTTATATATGGTATATGGTATTTGGTATATGGTATATGGTATTTGGTATATGGTATATCGAATATGGTATTTTGTATATGGAATATGGTATATGGTATTTTGTATATGGTATATGGTATATGGTATATGGTATATGGTATATGGTATATGGTATTTGGTATATAGTATATGGTATATGGTATTTGGTATTTGATATATAGTATATGGTATATGGAATATGGTATTTGTATATGGTATTTGGTATTTGGTATATGGTATATGGTATATGGTATATGGTATTTGGTATATGGTATATGGTAAATGGTATTTGGTATATGGAATATGGTATTTGGAATATGGTATATGGCATTTGGTATATGGCATTTGGTATATGGTATATGGTATTTGGTATATGGTATATGGTATTTGGTATATGGAATATGGTAATTGGTATATGGTATATGGTATATGGTATATGGTATATGGTATATGGTATTTGGTATATGGTATATGGTATATGGAATATGGTATTTTGTATATGGAATATGGTATATGGTATATGGTATTTTGTATATGGTATATGGTATATGGTATATGGTATATAGTATATGGTATATGGTATATGGTATATGGTATTTTGTATATGGTATATGGTATATGGTATATGGTATATGGTATATGGTATATGGTATATGGTATATGGTATTTGGTATATGGTATATGGTATATGGTATATGGTATTTGGTATTTGGTATATGGTATATGGTATATGGTATATGGTATATGGTATTTGGTATATGGTATATGGTATATGGTATATGGTATATGGTATATGGTATATGGTATATGGTATATGG
>NW_026551101.1:0-773 GCF_027596085.1 Anoplopoma fimbria | reverse complement strand
CACACACACACACACACACACACACACACACACACACACACAGACACACACACATACACACACACACACACACACACACACACACACAGACACACAGACACACACACACACACACACACACACACACACACACACACACACACACTCTCTCTCTCTGTCAATCAAATGACCAAGTTCATGAATCCCTACACTGTGTCTCCTCTCCAAGACAGTTGGTTGGTTTAATTAAATATAATGTGGAGCCATGTTTAAAGCTGTGTGTGTGTGTGTGTGTGTGTGTGTGTGTGTGTGTGTGTGTGTGTGTGTGTGTGGTATGTGTTTAAAATGTGACCACGAGAAGAAGATTAATAGTATTATTATTATTATGATTATTATGATCATCATTATTATTATTATTAAGCTTGCAGGATTATATACTTTGTGCTTTACAGCCTTGTTGCTACACAGACACACAGACAGAGTAAAAAACACAGAATAAAGCACATCATCTGTTGTGGAAACAAATAATACTACACTAATACTGACTGAGATGAGTCCGAAGTGAGCGTTGAAATACGATCAGATGACAAAGAGTGTCTTTGTGATATTTTATTTCTCATAAGAAAGAGGCAGGTTTACAGGATCACACAGAACACAACAAAGTATGCACTGGCAAGTCAGCAAAGTAATGCACTGGTGAGAAAGGCTTCACACTCTGAATATAAGGGACAAAACAAGTGGGGTGATCAAGGCTACTGGCGCCTGGGAAAAGGAGTAGGTTAGGGAGGGAGAGT
>NW_026551100.1:0-748 GCF_027596085.1 Anoplopoma fimbria | reverse complement strand
TTGGCAGCTTTTGGCAGTATGTGTGGATAATGTTCAATAATACATAGCTTACGATTTCCATCAAGAAACTGGCTCTAAGCAGCAGTATTTGCAATTTCAGGTCATTTTCAGGTAAAACTGAAGTTATATGCAAATACTGCTGCTGAGAGCCAGTTTCTTGATGGTAAAGTATGTATTTTGAATGAATGTCCTACATTTCAGTCACTATCCTCCAGAAATGTGTTTTTGGAGCTTTAAAGTCATAAATAGCAGCGCTTTGGCTGCTTTTGGCAGTATGTGTGGATAATGTTCAATAATACGTAGTTTACATGATTTCCATCAAGAAACTGGCTCTAAGCAGCAGGTCATTTTCAGGTAAAACTGAAGTTATATGCAAATACTGCTGCTGAGAGCCAGTTTCTTGATGGCAAAGTATGTATTTTGAACATTGTCCTAAATTTCATTACTATCCTGCAGAAATGTGTTTTGGGAGCTTTAAAGTCATAAAATAGCGCAGTATGTGTGGATAATGTTCAATAATACGTAGTTTACATGATTTCCATCAAGAAACTGGCTCTAAGCAGCAGTATTTGCAATTTCAGGTCATTTTCAGGTAAAACTGAAGTTATATGCAAATACTGCTGTTTACAGCCAGTTTCTTGATGGCAAAGTATGTATTATTGAACATTATCCTACATTTCAGTCACTATCCTGCAGAAATGTGTTTTTGGAGTTTTAAAGTCATAAATAGCAGCAGTATGTGTGGATA
>NW_026551099.1:0-609 GCF_027596085.1 Anoplopoma fimbria | reverse complement strand
AGTACAGCTGCCAGCACAGCTAGCCATCATGAAATGCAAAGGACATGACAAAATAAAGACCGGAATAAGTGCCGGGAATGATGCGGCAGACGAAGCAGCCAAGAAGGCAGGAAGGTCATCAGCCCACCAAATGGCATTCAGTTACCCAAGCAGACTCAAATACAACTCACCGAAAAACATATACAGGAAATCCAAGAAAGGGCAGGTGCTTATGAGTGGCTCGGAATGGACCAGAAAAGGAGCATCAAAAGATGAGAAAGGACTCTGAGGGCACATACGACGGACGCCTAGTGGGCCCCAGCAGAGCTCGGCCGGGCGCTGCTCCCAGAAGCATGGACCCACCCACGAGGGAAAAAAGAGAACATTGGAAAGACTGAGTCACTTATGGTGGCATCCACACATGCAGGCGCATCACACACTTGTATTAAGACGAGCGCCTGACGTGTGGACAGCACAACCCTCAAGACCATTCACATTCCATGGGATCATATCTCGTACTATCAGCCTGTTTTCAAGACATCAGTATAGATTATACAGACATGGGAGCAGATAATGTAGTACAAGGAAAGAGATACATGTTGGTAATGGTAGACATATTTTCAAAGTGGG
>NW_026551098.1:0-694 GCF_027596085.1 Anoplopoma fimbria | reverse complement strand
GGAGCTTTGAAGGACGACGGGAGTTCACCTCTACAGCTACGTGGTGCCCAGCAGGGGGGGCTTTGTAGGACGACAGGAATTCACCTCTAAAGCTACGTGGGGCCCAGCAAGGGGAGCTTTGAAGGACGATGGGAGTTCACCTCTAAAGCTACGTGGGGCCCAGCAGGGGGGGCTTTGAAGGACGACGGGAGTTCACCTTCGCAGCTACGTGGGGCCCATTTGGGGGTCTTTGAAGGACGACAGGAGTTCACCTCTTCAGCTACGTGGGGCCCAGCAGGGGGAGCTTTGAAGGACGACAAGAGTTCACCTTCGCAGCTACATGGGGCCCAGCAGGGGAGCTTTGAAGGACGACAGGAGTTCACCTTCGCAGCTACATGGGGCCCAGCAGGGGGAGATTTGAAAGACGACGGGAGTTCACCTCTACAGCTACAAGGGGCCCAGCAGGGGGAGCTTTGAAGGACGACAGGAGTTCACCTCTACAGCTACGAGGGGCCCAGCAGGGGGAGCTTTGAAGGACGACAGGAATTCACCTCTAAAGCTACGTGGGGCCCAGCAGGGGGAGCTTTGAAGAACGATGGGAGTTCACCTCTAAAGCTACGTGGGGCCCAGCAGGGGGGGCTTTGAAGGACGACGAGAGTTCACCTCTACAGCTATGAGGGGCCCAGCAGGGGGAGCTTTGAAGGACGACAAGAGT
>NW_026551097.1:0-3684 GCF_027596085.1 Anoplopoma fimbria | reverse complement strand
TGTCACCTCACAGCAAGAATAATAATAATAATAATAATGAATTTTATTTGTAATGCACTTTATATTGAGCAAACAATCTCAAAGTGCTACATAAGAACGTCTCTCCAAAGGAAACAACTAATGAAAGGCTTTTTTAAAAAGGTAGGTTTTTAGGCCTTTTTTAAAAGTGTCCAGGGTCAGTGGTGCTCTCAGGTGGTCAGGGAGAGCATTCCAAAGACAGGGAGCGGCGTGACAGAAAGCTCTGTCTCCCATGGTTCGGAGTTTGGTCCTTGGGATCTGCAGGAGGTTTGCCTGACCGGAGCGGAGGTGTCGTGAAGTGGGCTGAGGGGTGATTAGCTCCTTCAGGTAAATAGGAGCATTACCATGGAGGCACTGGTGGGTCAGTAGGGAAACCTTGTATTTAATCCTGAATGGGACAGGGAGCCAGTGGAGGGATTTGAGAATTGGTGTGATGTGGTCAAATTTTCGTGTCCTTGTAAGGATCCGGGCAGCACAGTTTTGAATGTATTGGAGTTTTTGGATGTTTTTGTTGGAGATCCCGGCAAGAAGAGACATTACAGTAGTCCAGCCTGGTGGAGACAAAGGCATGGACGAGTTTTTCTGCATCTGGGAGAGAGAGTGATGGACGGAGTTTTGCAATGTTTTTTAGGTGGTAAAAGAGTTTTTGCAAAGCTGTTTGATGTGAAGTTCAAAGGTCAGGTGGGGTCCATTATTACACCAAGGTTGGTGACTGATGGAGAAAGGTGGATGTCGTGGCCGGCGAAGGTGATACTGGTAATGGTGGATGACCGGGTCTGATGTGGGGTGCCAATGAGAATGGCTTCAGTTTTTGAACTGTTAAGCTGCAGAAAATTCTCCTTCATCCACGCCTTTGTCTCCCTAGGCAGGTGGTGAGTGTGGAAGATGGCAGGGTGTCAGAGGATGCTGGGTTGATTTTGAAATAAAGTTGGGTGTCATCAGCATAGCAATGGAAAGATATTCCATGCCGGCTGATGACACGGCCAAGGGAAGCATGTAGACAGTGAAAAGGGGGGTCCGAGGACTGACCCTTGGGGGACACCACAGGAGACGGGGAGTGTGTCTGACTTGGCTTCTCCCAGGGAGACGTATTCAGTTCTGTTAGTGAGATAGGAGGTAAACCAGTTGAGAGTTGAGTCAGATAGTCCGATGGTGGAGTGTAGGCGATGGAGGAGAATGTGGTGGTCAACCGTATCAAAAGCTGCAGTGAGATCAAGGAGAATGAGCAGGATGGTGAGCCAGCATCAGCTGACATCAGTAGGTCGTTAGTGACCCTGGCCAGAGCAGTTTCCGTGCTGTGGCCAGGGCGGAAAACCAGACTGAAATTTTTCAAACATGTTGTTTGTTTGAAGGTGGTCGTGAAGTTGGGCAGCAACTACCTTTTCCAGCACTTTTGAAAGGAACGGGAGATTTGAGATTGGTCTGTAGTTAGCAAGCACTTCCGGGTCAAGGCTGGGTTTTTTAAGGAGTGGCTTAATGACTGCAGTTTTCATTCCTCCCACAGTCCAAAAACATGCACTTCAGGATTATTCGATGACTCTAAATTGCCCGTAGGTGTGAATGTGAGCGTGAGTGGTTGTTTGTCTCTATATGTCAGCCCTGTGATAGGCTGGCGACCTGTCCAGGGTGTACCCTGCCGTTCGCCCATTGACAGCTGAGATCGGCTCCAGCATCCCCGCGACCCCTAACTGGATAAGCGGTTCAGGAAAATGAATGAATGAATGAACATCATAAAGCATAAATAAGAGCAACAACAGGATGAGCCTGTGATGTTTTATTGTGAAAGTGAATTATGTTTCAAACTCCACCATCGTTTTTTAATCTGCTGTGGATCAAGTTTGTCTGTTCTACAAGGTTCTTAAGATGGGATGGAAAAACAAACATGAATTCACAAAAAGGACTTTTGGTCTCTAGTTTAGTCTCTGAGATTAGTTCCTCTGGTTCCATAGTTCTGGTTCATTTCCTGGTGAAAAAGAGGTTTATGAAATCTGAAATCCTGATGAACTAATTCAAAGATTCAGAAAGAGAGAGGCTGTTTACACTGCATGGAGCTGATAGTTTAGAGACACATTTACATCATTGAAGACAAACTAACTTGATCTGACCTGAGAGTTTCCAGTTTACAGTGTGGACTCTCCAGTCCAGCAGACAGCAGCTTCACTCCTGAATCCTGCAGGTCGTTGTTACTCAGGTCCAGCTCTCTCAGACTAGAGGACTGGGAGCTGAGGACTGAGGACAGAGCTTCACAGCTTCTCTCTGAGAGGTTACAGCCACTCAGTCTGAAGAGACAACAATCAACAAGAATAAAAATTATATTTGTGTTAAAATGAAATCCTCTTTGATAATGAGTCTGTACTAAAGTAGAACAAGAAGGAACAAAGATCATTTCTCTAGTGAAAGTGGATAAAATACTTGCTGTTCTACACTAAACACGATACAATGTAGGTTCAGTGTACTCTACTGTATACAGGAAGTACTGTAGTATCACTATCAGGATGAGGGGTGGATATTTATATTTATATTATTATTAAGGAGAGGTACTGCAGGTCCTTCCTTCCTGCTGCTGTCAGGCTGCACAACCATCTCTGCTCCCAGTAGACCACACATACAAAAAGACTGACTATATAAATATGTGTATTATAAAAATATGTGAAATCCACTGCAATACTAAAATGATTCTGTCTGTTTATATAATATTTTAGTTATTGTGGATTTTTGAAGTTTTTTACTTATTTATTATTCTTTACTGTGTTATTGCCGTGGTGATGCCAACTCGGACTGTGAGGAATCTGGGTGTGACCCTGGACGACCAACTGTCAATCTCAGCAAACATTGCATCGGTCACACGCTCCTGCAGATTCCTCCTCTACAACATCAGGAGGATTCGCCCCTCCTCACTGAGGAGACGGCGCAGGTGCCCATCCAGGCTCTGGTCATCTCCCGCCTGGACTACTGCAACTCACTACTTGCCGGAGCCCGGCGTCGGCCATCAGACCTCTGGAGCTTGTCCAGAAAGCTGCAGCACGTCTGGTGTTCAATCGCCCCAAGTTCTCCCACACAACTTCCCTTCTCCGTTCTCTACACTGGCTCCCTGTAAGAGCTCGCATCCAGTTTAAGACTCTGGTGCTAGCCTACAGGGCAGTGAAAGGAACAGCTCCTTCCTATCTCCAGGCTTTGGTCAAGCCCTACACCTCCGCCCGACCACTTTGCTCTGCTGCCTCGGGCGACTGGTTGTCCCGTCGCTCAGAGGTCCCTGCGGCCGATCCACCCGGTCACAGCTTTTTTCTGTCCTGGCCCCTCAGTGGTGGAATGAACTCCCCACTGACGTCAGGACAGCAGAGTCGCTGCCCATCTTTCGGCGCAGGCTGAAAACTCACCTCTTCATGAAGTAGTACCCTGAGCCTTCCTCGTAGCACTTATTGTATTCGTATTAGTTGTTGCACTCACTGTATTCGTATCAGTTCGCTGCACTTATCGAATTCGTATTTGTTTACTGCACTTATCCTATTCGTAGTAGTTTGTAGCACTTATTATATTCGTATTAGTCTGTTGCAATTATTGTTTTCGTAGTAATTTGCCTCTGCACTATACTTTTGCTCTGGTTTATGCTTTAAGATGCTTGTTTAAGAAAGGAGATGCACTTATGACTTCTAGTGACTAGTAGTT
>NW_026551096.1:0-1545 GCF_027596085.1 Anoplopoma fimbria | reverse complement strand
TCCTCCAATAACTCAGCTTGGTCAGCGGCTCTACGTTCTCCTCTAGAGTTTTGGACCCGTCAACATACGCTCGTTACATTATAGTGGCTTTTCAAAATAAACCTCCATCTTCACTAAAGTTTAGGTTTAAGCAACAAAACTACTTAGTGAGGGCGAAGAAAAGATGGTGGTTGATGTTAACTTGACTACCTCTCTCTCTAGCTCCCAGTAACACGGCCCAGTCAGAGTCCTCTCCTCCCAGTCTCTAGCTTTTTTTAAATACTACCACCTAAAGCCAATGATCTGAAATGTTACATATATGTCACAATGGGCGTTTAGGTATAACTGTACTCCTCAACTTGGCCTTTTTTTGCTGTATACAACTGAACATCAAACTTATGTTGTAAACTTAAGAAAACATGCACATAGTGCATGAAAAACAAAAAAACATCCCGAGGGAAAACATCAGCCCCATGTTTGAACCATTGTTAACAGTTCTTGTGTCCGTTGCGCTCAAACTCACTGTCATCTCCCTGGATGATCTTCAGTGCATTGAACACTGTATCTTTCATTCTTATCCATACTGCAAAAAATGTGTGAAATTACTTTGAAATAGTAAAAAAAATAGGATAGTTAAATCTTGTTTGTTTGTGTGTTTTATTTACTGATATGTAAAAACTCTTTACATTTTTTTATTAATAATTGAATCAATTTGCATTATTTTATGTTTACATTTGTTTAAATGTGTTTTGAATTGAACAACAGAACATTTATTAATTCAATCAGCTAAATCAATTGGTCAGCTCATTACTTTTTTCTTATTGTGACAAATACTTCACATTGGTTTTTCTGAGACAATTTTAAGATTAAAGGCCCGATGTGACACATCTGTCACTCCGATATTTTCATAACTTGTTATATATAAATTGATTTGAGAAATGGTTGAAATAGTTTAGATGTAATGTAGGACATGTTATCAAAGCATTAGAGTTGTTAAATGTGTTGAAACTTACCTTTTGCAACAAAAACAAGCTTTTGAAATTAGCTAGTTCTGTCAAACGTACCATGAGCCCATTAGTGCTCTGGCATGCCTGTTGTTATTTTCACTTCTATATGTATATCCTGCTGGGTGCTCCATCAATTTTCATACATCATATTATTAGTTGATTTGTATTTTTATATTACTGATATGGATCTGCAAACTAACAAGTGACTGAAGTTATTAAATAAATGTGGTGGAGTAAAAATTATAATATTAAGTTAAAAAATGTGGTGGAGTAGAACTATAAAGTAGCAGAAAATGGAAATTAAAAGCTAAAATACAACTACAACAAAAATGCACTTTAGTACAGAACTTGAGTGAATGTACTTAGTTACATTCCATCAGTGATTTGTGGCAGTAAGAGATTGTTGTAAGTTTTACATTAGATAACTCCAGAAGTACACAGTTAAAGTACTTCATATTAGTTTTTAAATTGTATTCTAAATAGTACTTAGTCCAAATAATAGGCTCATAAATTACTGCAACAATAAGGTTGTGAAGGTCTTGAGAGAGCTCTTGCTTTT
>NW_026551095.1:0-5752 GCF_027596085.1 Anoplopoma fimbria | reverse complement strand
CAGATTCAGGAGAAGCAATGCGGATTCCGTCCTGGACGTGGAACAGCGGACCAACTCTTTACCCTTGCAGGTCTGTTGGAGGGTGCATGGGAGTTTGCTCATCCAGTCTACATGTGTTTTGTGGACTTGGAGAAGGCCATCGACCGTGTCCCTCGGGGAGTCCTGTGGGGGGTACTGCGGGAATATGGGGTACCTGGTTCGTTACTACGAGCCATTCGGTCCTTGTATGACCAAAGTGAGAGCTGTGTCCGGATACTCGGCACAAAGTCGAGCTTGTTCCCAGTGCGTGTTGGCCTCCGCCAGGGCTGCCCATTGTCACCAATCCTGTTTGTGATTTTCATGGACAGGATTTCAAGGCGCAGCCGGGGGAGGACAGTTTCCGGTTTGGGGACCTCAGAATCGCATCCCTGCTTTTTGCAGATGATGTGGTTCTGTTGGCTTCTTCAGAACGTGACCTTCAACACGCACTGGGGCGGTTCACAGCCGAGTGTGAAGCGGTCGGGATGAGAGTCAGTACCTCCAAGTCTGAGGCCATGGTTCTCTTCCGGAAAACGGTGGATTGCACCCTCTGGGTTGGGAGTGAGTCACTGCCCCAAGCGAGGGAGTTCAAGTATCTCGGGATCTTATTCACGAGTGAGGGTAAAATGGAGCGGGAGATGGACAGGCGGTTCGGTGCAGCATCAGCAGTGATGCGGGCGTTGTACCGGACCGTTTTGGTGAAGAAGGAGCTGAGCCGAAAGGCAAAGCTCTCGATTTACCAGTCCATCTACGTTCTAACCCTCACCTATGGTCATGAGCTTTGGGTAGTGACCGAAAGAATGAGATCGCGAATACAAGCGGCCGAAATGAGCTTCCTTCGTAGGGTGGCTGGGCTCAGTAGGTAAGCAGCTGGTGATGAGAATCAGGTGTGTGTGACGGGGAGCTAACAGGTTTTGACCGTGTCGTATCCTGTCGTTTTCATCATCAGTTTAAATCCTCACCTCTGATCAACAGAGTGGCATCTTTGAAGAATAACATAGACCAGTCACTCTTCATGGACACACAGCTGGGTTCAGGTTGTTCCAGCTTCCTCCTGATAGAAACAAGAGATACATTCTGCACTGAGACAAAACAGTGATTTAATATAACTACTGTACTCAGTGTATTTGTATCCTGGTAGTTTTAGGAGACATTTTGTATGAAATCAATGTTTAATTTAGAAATGTTTCAGTGTTGATGTTGAAGCTGTATTCAGTGCAGCAGAGGCAGGAAATGATGCAGTGAGGTGACCATAATGGTTGAAGAGTAATGCTGTCCAATCAGGATGAAGAGAGGAACCATGTGGTGTTAAAGCAGAGAGTTTTACCTGAGTGACCTTCTGACATCATCATCATCATCATCATCATCATCATCATCATCATTTTTCATCATCAGTTTAAATCCTCACCTTTGATCAACAGAGTGGCGTCCATCTTTGAAGAATAAAGGAGGATCCATAGACCGGTCACTCTTCATGGACACACAGCTGGGTTCAGGTCCAGGTCAGGTCAGGTTCAGGTCCAGGTCCAGGACAGTCTGGTCTCTGATGGATCCTGATCCCATATTGATAAACAGAGTGAGTGAATGAAAGACTGTGTGACATGGAGAAGAGTGGTGGACAGTTAGAGATGGTCCTCTCACCTCTGACCTTTGGTCTGGCTGTCATGTTCCCCACACAGAGTGCTTTTAGAGGGAGGGACTCCCTCCTCTCTGTCCTCACACTGATTCATAGCAGAGTCCACACCTTCACACCAACACAACAACCTGCTGGGAGAGCTCACACATTATTTCTCTTCATCATGACAAACACACAGAGCTCATTCACCTCAATACTAAATACACTCATGGGACAGTTTCCATGTTGAAGAGTCATATCTAAGAAATGACATTCACAATGCTCTTTAGTCTTTAGGCTTGTTTGAAGACTAGAGGAATACACTTCATGTGGCTTTTTATCTGCCTTTCTTTGGGGATGACGTCACTTTTCACTTCTATTTGACTGACTTTAAAAAGCTCTTCAACGTTTGAAATGTTCCTCTTTCTCCAAGTCTACTACATCCAGTCAGAGCATGCAGTGGCAGCTAGTCCAATAATCCAAAATCAATCATGTGACCTTGTTATCTGCTGCTGAATTCACATCCACATCAGCTATCAGAGACTTTCTACCTTCATCTGTAGAGGAAACAGTGAGAGCAGAGCTGAAAGCATCCGTCCAATCATTGATCAGCACATCATCACTCATTCATCCTTCACATCATTTCTCCTCTATCAGCTGCTTCTCTCTGTTTCCTATCAGTGTGGGCTGAATCCCTTTGGCTTGTTGTTGCTCAGACTAAAGACTGAAGTGAACAAACCTTTTGTTAATTATAAATTTAGTTGTTTTTACAGTTAAAACTCAAAGCACAAAATAAAACATTCTGTCTCTGCTGCTCAGCTCCTCTTTAATGCAGAAAAGTAAAATAGACAAACTCTCAGAAAGTTGAGTTAAAAAAAAGGTTGATTACAACCTGCTGATTAATGTGCAGACAAAGAAATAAATTTTTTTAAAATGGTGAAAATGAAGCTGGCAGCAAAGTTCCCATTAAAACTCAGTGAAATGTAATATATTCTTCTTCAATACAATATGGTCATTTAATACTGATATTGGCAACTCTGTAAATTGGTTAAATTTACACAAACTTTGGTACAATAACATTAAGTTATTATTAGAAAACATGTAAAAGGTTAAAAGAATACTGCATGAATAGCATATTGAATTGAACTTTGGTTATTTCATAGAATTATTCAGTTAATCTTCAACATCTGTCTGTTAAAGTTCAGATTTCTGGAGATTAAACAAACTTCACTTTACCTTCTTTTAAACCACAATAACAACATGTTAAAATATGTCACTTTAAATGCTCATCCTATAAATTTACAGTGTTTACAAGTTAAATATTGTTCATCAACTTCCACCAGATGGAGCTGTGCTGTTTCTCCTCATGATCTCCCTTCAGAGTCCAGAAGTCAGTAAAACCCAGAACAGATCATGTGACTGTCCCAAACACAGAGTCACAGAGTAACATGTGGAAGCTTTCATTTCTGGGATTGTTCACTTCACCATTTGATCAGTAAAAGGGCCATGTGAACTGTCCTCTCAATCTCCACATTCAAACAAAAATGACATGTGACTTATAGAAAACACTGTGGTCGCTATGGTAACATGTGGAAGCTTTCATTTAATGGGATTGTTCACTTCACCATTTGATCAGTTAGTAAAAGGTCGACTACAACCTGGTGATCAGATGAGAAAAATTCTGAACACTAAAGAAAACACAAACACATTCAAACACTATAAGAAATGGACTAAACCTCTTGAAGATCAAATGAGGAAATGAACATGAAGCTTTGTGGACTTAAAGGGTTGAAAGCAGCAGGTGAGAGCAAACAGAGTCTCTCAGGTGTGTTTCAGTGCAGGAACAAAGGCCCAGGTGAGCTCTCTGGTCCCTGCTGGGTCCTAGTGCTCGTCTGTCTGCTACCTTCCCCTCCACATCAGTAACAGTCCTGACAGACCCCAGATCAGACGGAGCTCATCTTCTTCATCACAGTGTCATCATTTAAAGCAACATTTCATCTGGTTTTCAACATTCACACCAACCACAGCTTCTCTCTGGTTTTCAACATTTCTTGTTTCCCAGCTGACAACTTAGTTTGATAGCAGCTTTAAACAATCACACGTTCACAACAATCAATGAGGTCATTTCAACCAATCACAGCTCCACTTACTGAACTTTTAGCCATGAACTTCATCAGTGTGCAGCTCTCTTCTGTCCTCAGCAGGTCTGTGTAGAAAAGGAGCTCCGTGCTTCACTTCAGCTTAAACTTCTATCAGACGAAGTGAAGTGACGCAGCTTCTTATCCTTCATCAGAGAGGGTGTGTCCTCACGTCACCATCAAAGTATGCAGTCTGACTGGTTGGACTGAGTCTCAGTCTGAGCTGCGTTCACAGGATCAGATGTCTTTGTGAACACAAACCTCCTCACAGCTCAAACAAGAGTCTCTCAGGATCAAATCCAGCATCTGTGGAAAAATCCTTACAACTTGTAAAGAGTTGCTATGACAACAGCCTGAATTCTGTTGTTTGGACCAGATAGTTTAGAGGATCCATGCACGCCCCTCTTTGTCACCTTGTCTTCTTGTATCTGTAGACGAGGGAACAGATGAAACAGATAAATGTTGTGTAGAGTTTAGCTTGATAAATACATTCACTAAGACAACAGAGTCTGACCTGAGAGTGTTTTTATTCATCACTCCACTTTGTTGATCAACTTGTCAGTGTAGTGCAAATAGTTGTGACATCCCAGCACAGCTCCACCCAACTGCCACCTGACTAGAGGTCTAATCAGCCAGAGTGGTTGAAAACAGCTGCGTGGCTGTGCAAACTTTACAAATTATAACTGTACTGTCAATACATGTAGTGAAGTAAAAAGTACAACATGTACCTCTGGGATGTCGTGGAGTACAAGTATCAAGTAGCACAACATGAAATACTGCAGTAAAGTACAAGTAGCTCATCAGTGTACTTGTGGAAATGTTTTCACATTGGAACAGAGACAGAAATGTGTCACATGAGAAAGACTCACATTGTTGATCTGGTTGAACCTGTTTGGGCGGGACAACTTACCCACATACCCGTCTTAATCTGCGTTCCAAATCAAATACTTTTTCTCTTTACTTTTAGGACATACTGCAGCTTCCTCACAGAGTACATACTGCTGCATGCAGAATGCATTCAACTGGGACGTACTACATCCTCCCAACATGGCACCTTGAACTTTGACCCTCTTGCTCACATATCTGCTGTGCAAAGGATTTTGGGTCAGAATAGCCCGGAAAGCATGCTGGCTTGCGAACAGCTAAGTTGTGAACAAATGTGGAACACAAGCTGTGATTCCTGCAGCAAACAGCCCCAAGGTGGATCCAACACGACCACTGTCAGAAAACACCTGCAGGAAAGCCAAGATATCCTCAAGGGAGCAGGAAGGTGGTGTGAGGCCCTTGATCCTAATTTCATCTGATCCTCATTCATTCATTCATTCATGTGCAATATAAATCCAATGTATCCACTGTGCAATATTAACATTCGTTCTGTTCGTTTGTATCATACTTTAGTTATTTTTGTTGTTATTTTTTTACTTCTTTATTATACTTTTACTGTGTCATTACATATTTCGGCCTTGAGGGGATGGAGCCCTCTACCTGCAGAGCAGAGGGCAGGTCCGGTACCCACTAGGGCCGCTAGTGATGCAAGGTGCAGGACCCACCCGGTGCCTGGACTCTACGGAGCTACCAGTAACATGAACAGGTGCTGCTTTGAACCCTGTTGTAGTTGCATCATCAGGCGTAAAGGGGGGCAAGGCATTCAGCAGGATGGAGGGCCAGGTCGGCCAACGGGGGACACTGGTTGTTTTCTCTATTTGTGAATGAGAGAGAAAAGGTGATGATCTGCCCACGTCAAGACACACTGCTGCCCTGTGTAGGGCCGGGGATCTGACAAACTCCCGTCTGTTGAAGTTCACATCCACAGTTTTCTTGCCTCAACGTGCTTCCCCTTCAGTTGTGGAGTGAAATGGTGCAGCACCTTGTCGACAGCAACAAGCTCCAGCAGGTGGATGTGGTGGGAGGAGTCCGGCCACGTGCCTCCAAACTGGCTTGCTCAATATTCCCGCCCCGTCCTGTCAGGATGCCAGGTTGT
>NW_026551094.1:0-2554 GCF_027596085.1 Anoplopoma fimbria | reverse complement strand
AGGGGGGCTTTGAAGGACGACAGGAGTTCACCTCTTCAGCTACGTGGGGCCCAGCAGGGGAGCTTTGAAGGACGACGGGAGTTCACCTCTAAAGCTACGTGGGGCCCAGCAGGGAGCAGGGGGAGCTTTGAAGGACGACGGGAGTTCACCTCTAAAGCTACGTGGGGCCCAGCAGGGGAGCTTTGAAGGACGACGGGAGTTCACCTCTTGCAGCTACGTGGGGCCCAGCAAGGGGAGCTTTGAAGGACAACAGGAGTTCACCTCTAAAGCTACGTGGGGCCCAGCAGGGGGAGCTTTGAAGGACGACGGGAGTTCACCTTCGCAGCTACGTGGGGCCCAGCAGGGGGAGCTTTGAAGGACGACAGGAGTTCACCTCTAAAGCTACGTGGGGCCCAGCAGGGGGAGCTTTGAAGGACGACGGAGTTCACCTCTAAGCTACGTGGGGCCCAGCAGGGGAGCTTTGAAGGACGACAGGAGTTCACCTCTAAGCTACGTGGGGCCCAGCAGGGGGAGCTTTGAAGGACGACGGGAGTTCACCTCTAAAGCTACGTGGGGCCCAGCAGGGGGAGCTTTGAAGGACGACGGAGTTCACCTCTAAAGCTACGTGGGGCCCAGCAGGGGGAGCTTTGAAGGACGACAGGAGTTCACCTCTAAAGCTACGTGGGGCCCAGCAGGGGAGCTTTGAAGGACGACAGGAGTTCACCTCTAAAGCTACGTGGGGCCCAGCAGGGGAGCTTTGAAGGACGACAGGAGTTCACCTCTAAAGCTACGTGGGGCCCAGCAGGGGAGCTTTGAAGGACGACGGAGTTCACCTTCGCAGCTACAGCAGGGGGAGCTTTGAAGGACGGGGGGGCCCAGCAGGGGGAGCTTTGAAGGACGACAGGAGTTCACCTTCGCAGCTACGTGGGGCCCAGCAGGGGGAGCTTTGAAGGACGACGGAGTTCACCTCTAAAGCTACGTGGGGCCCAGCAGGGGGAGCTTTGAAGGACGACGGGAGTTCACCTCTAAGCAGGGGGAGCTAAGGACGTGGGGCCCAGCAGGGGGAGCTTTGAAGGACGACAGGAGTTCACCTCTAAAGCTACGTGGGGCCCAGCAGGGGGAGCTTTGAAGGACGACAGGAGTTCACCTCTAAAGCTACGTGGGGCCCAGCAGGGGGAGCTTTGAAGGACGACGGGAGTTCACCTTCGCAGCTACGTGGGGCCCAGCAGGGGGAGCTTTGAAGGACGACAGGAGTTCACCTCTAAAGCTACGTGGGGCCCAGCAAGAGGAGCTTTGAAGGACGGCGGGAGTTCACCTTCGCAGCTACGTGGGGCCCAGCAGGGGAGCTTTGAAGGACGACAGGAGTTCACCTCTAAGCTACGTGGGGCCCAGCAGGGGAGCTTTGAAGGACGACGGGAGTTCACCTCTAAAGCTACGTGGGGCCCAGCAGGGGAGCTTTGAAGGACGACGGGAGTTCACCTCAGCTACGTGGGGCCCAGCAGGGGAGCTTTGAAGGACGACAGGAGTTCACCTCTAAAGCTACGTGGGGCCCAGCAGGGGAGCTTTGAAGGACGACAGGAGTTCACCTCTAAAGCTACGTGGGGCCCAGCAGGGGGAGCTTTGAAGGACGGGGTTCACCCCAGCAGGGAGCTTTGAAGGACGACGGGAGTTCACCTCTAAAGCTACGTGGGGGGCCCAGCAGGGGGAGCTTTGAAGGACGACGGGAGTTCACCTCTAAAGCTACGTGGGGCCCAGCAGGGGAGCTTTGAAGGACGACAGGAGTTCACCTCTAAAGCTACGTGGGGCCCAGCAGGGGAGCTTTGAAGGACGACGGAGTTCACCTCTAAAGCTACGTGGGGCCCAGCAGGGGGAGCTTTGAAGGACGACAGGAGTTCACCTCTAAAGCTACGTGGGGCCCAGCAGGGGGAGCTTTGAAGGACGACAGGAGTTCACCTTCTAGCTACGTGGGGCCCAGCAGGGGGGCCCAGGGCCCAGCAGGGGAGCTTTGAAGGACGACGGGAGTTCACCTTAAAGCTACGTGGGGCCCAGCAGGGGGAGCTTTGAAGGACGACGGGAGTTCACCTCTAAAGCTACGTGGGGCCCAGCAGGGGGAGCTTTGAAGGACGACGGAGTTCACCTCTAAAGCTACGTGGGGCCCAGCAGGGGAGCTTTGAAGGACGACGGAGTTCACCTTCAAAGCTACGTGGGGGCCCAGCAGGGGGAGCTTTGAAGGACGACAGGAGTTCACCTCTAAAGCTACGTGGGGCCCAGCAGGGGGAGCTTTGAAGGACGACGGAGTTCACCTTCACAGCTACGAGGGGCCCAGCAGGGGAGCTTTGAAGGACGACAGGAGTTCACCTCTAAAGCTACGTGGGGCCCAGCAGGGGGAGCTTTGAAGGACGACAGGAGTTCACCTCTAAAGCTACGTGGGGCCCAGCAGGGGAGCTTTGAAGGACGACAGGAGTTCACCTCTAAAGCGCTTTGAAGGGCGGCGGGAGTTCACCTTCGCAGCTACGCGGGGCCCAGCAGGGGGAGCTTTGAAGGACGACAGGAGTTCACCTCTACAGGTACGAGG
>NW_026551093.1:0-2495 GCF_027596085.1 Anoplopoma fimbria | reverse complement strand
CTGAACCAAGAGGCCTAGAATAAGAACAAATGACACACAACTACATTTATAACACTAACATTTGTACAAAACAGACTATTTGTCACATGACTCTGTTGATCGATGGTCAGCACAGCAACTATATTATAATCCAAGTGTTATGAACTCTGTTTTTTACTTTAACACTTTAAACAAAACTTATTTAAACAGAAAACTCACTCCACGGTTACATTACAACTCTACTGGACTGTTGAATTACATGTAAATAAATAAAGCAGGTCATTTATTATCTCTACATTAATAACAGTGACAGTTATGTAAACAGGTCATTTTATTATCTCTACATTAATAACAGTGACAGTTATGTAAACAGGTCATTTTATTATCTCTACATTAATAACAGTGACAGTTATGTAAACAGGTCATTTTATTATCTCTACATTAATAACAGTGACAGTTATGTAAACAGGTCATTTTATTATCTCTACATTAATAACAGTGACAGTTATGTAAACGTGGACATTCAATAAATATCAGTGCAGTGTCACAAACTCACCACCAGGTGTCTCCCTGTGACCGGTCTATGACGTCACGGGGTGCTCTGACTGCAGAACATGAAGGGAAACACAAAACATACTGTATGAAACGTGTCAACAACAACAACAACAGGATTTATTAATATACATTTAAATGTCCTTGATCTGAACTGTTGTATAGTTTAACAATAATTCCACCAATCACACTGCCCGATCATTCAATGAACAACTGCCAATCATCATGAAGCTGTGATGTCAGGCTGTTCAGTAGTAAATACCCTTATTAATGAATACAGAATATAACCTATTGTTTAACCTCTGAATGAGAAAGAAACGTTTCCTTTTTCATTTTACAGTGAAAAATACACATGGACCAACATCAGTGTAAACTGGCCATAAATACATCAGTGTTCATGTGAAACGGCCTTTTCAAAAAGTCTGTTTTTACTTTAATAAGTGTTTGATTCCACGCAGCTTTTGCTTGTCACGAATAAAAGAAGTTGACCTCAAATTCACGGGAATTCTATGTGAATTTAAATAATTTATGAATACTCTTAAAGTTATTGACACTAATAAAAAGTAATACATCTGTCAAACTGTATGGTGAACCATTTAGAGAAGAATAAATATGTTTTAAATCCTTTTGTAATTCATATTATTGAAGCTCATTCATACCAATTCTTCAATGAATCAGTTAATATTCTTGTTTCTTTGTATTACCACTGAGTTTTTTCTCTTAACCCCCAGTATTCCGGACTCTCTCCTGATGCTCCGCTGGGTTTGTTAGAACAGAAACTGAAAGCGGCGGGAACGTGTTCCATCTCTACAAAGAAGCTCCCCGTGAAGACGGAGACCAGACAACTGCGGCTCTCAAGATGGCGTCCGGTCAAAACAGCGACTCGGCAGCTTCAGATGGTTGAACTTGTGAACTGGTGGAAACCAGTCGGTCTTTGCGAGGGAGGAAGATGTGTTTAACTTTTCATGGAGCCGCGTCAGCTAGAAGTTTAATCAGAATATCTTTCCATTGCTATGCTGATGACACCCAACTTTATTTCAAAATCAACCCAGCATCCTCTGACACCCTGCCATCTTCCACACTCACCACCTGCCTGGGGGAGACAAAGGCGTGGATGAAGGAGAATTTTCTGCAGCTTAACAGTTCAAAAACTGAAGCCATTCTCATTGGCACCCCACATCAGACCCGGTCATCCACCATTACCAGTATCACCTTCGCCGCCACGACATCCACCTTTCTCCATCAGTCACCAACCTTGGTGTAATAATGGACCCCACCTGACCTTTGAACTTCACATCAAACAGCTTTGCAAAACTCTTTACCACCTAAAAAACATTGCAAAACTCCGTCCATCACTCTCTCTCCCAGATGCAGAAAAACTCGTCCATGCCTTTGTCTCCACCAGGCTGGACTACTGTAATGCTCTTCTTGCCGGATCTCCAACAAAAACATCCAAAAACTCCAATACATTCAAAACTGTGCTGCCCGGATCCTTACAAGGACACGAAAATTTGACCACATCACACCACCTCAAATCCCTCCACTGGCTCCCTGTCCCATTCAGGATTAAATACAAGGTTTCCCTACTGACCCACCAGTGCCTCCATGGTAATGCTCCTATTTACCTGAAGGAGCTAATCACCCCTCAGCCCACTTCACGACACCTCCGCTCCGGTCAGGCAAACCTCCTGCAGATCCCAAGGACCAAACTCCGAACCATGGGAGACAGAGCTTTCTGTCACGCCGCTCCCTGTCTTTGGAATGCTCTCCCTGACCACCTGAGAGCACCACTGACCCTGGACACTTTTAAAAAAGGCCTAAAAACCTACCTTTTTAAAAAGCCTTTCATTAGTTGTTTCCTTTGGAGAGACGTTCTATCTCTAAATTTTAACTTTTACTTTTCTTTTTTTTTTTTATGTAGCACTTTGAGATTGTTTGCTCAATATAAAGTGCATTACAAATAA
>NW_026551092.1:0-653 GCF_027596085.1 Anoplopoma fimbria | reverse complement strand
TGTTAAAAATCAGTCTCGCGAGACTTCTGAGCTATCCAAACTTCTATTTGTGGCCTGTGGGGGCCGTAATGCGCCTTTGCTACGTCTAGGCTGCAAGAACCTAAAGACGGAGAAGGAAAAGAAGAAGAGGAGGGGAAGCCGCGAAAGCAGCCATAGACGGCCAGAATGGCGGAAAATACCAATATTACCGTGGTAGATGCCCCTGCAAATTTTAAATCGCATCTTTTCAACAGCAGGAGACATAGTCAATGCGCAAAGATCCCAACTGCTGCCAGAGAATGTGGACATGCTTATATTCTTAAAAAAGAACATGGCTGTGTAGTAGATTTGGTTTTGCACACCTGTCAGACTTATTTAAAAAAGTTTTGTTTTTCTTCTTCCTGTGTTTCACCCTGGGTATCGAGTGAAGCCGTGCGTACAGTATTGGTTATGTTTTGATATTCTGACTGTTGATAATGCTATTGCACTTTAATTTAATTTATTTTACTTTAACTTTTTTAAATTGTAGTTTAAGTTTCTAAGTTAAAGTTCTAAGTTTAAGTTAAGTTCTTAAGTGTTTAAGTTATAATATAATATATAATAATCGGTTAAATAAAAGTCTGTTCCAGTCATATATTTTGTCATTGTAGTTTTCTTAAAATATCGTCTCGTCT
>NW_026551091.1:0-1265 GCF_027596085.1 Anoplopoma fimbria | reverse complement strand
TAAAATAATAAGCTTGTAATGATGAATTGTCCATTCTGATGTGCAGTAACAACCTTTCACGCACCTTGAGTTAGGCGATCACACGGTCGATGTGAAGTCGTCTTGGTCAGCGGGAACAAGCTTGACTGTTGCCTTACCGGCCCCTGATAG
The DNA here is from genome assembly GCF_027596085.1 of Anoplopoma fimbria. Classification (NCBI taxonomy): domain Eukaryota; kingdom Metazoa; phylum Chordata; class Actinopteri; order Perciformes; family Anoplopomatidae; genus Anoplopoma; species Anoplopoma fimbria. The sequence goes on along the minus strand of NW_026551091.1, from coordinate 1,115 downwards.
AAAACTCCCCGTCAGGAAATCGAACCCTGGTCTTCGTGACAAGCCGAGATACTGTCCACTATACTAACGAGGACTGTGCTGGTTGCTGTTTTAGCTTCTGCATAAAGATATTAAAACATTAAATAAAGAGAATAAAACATCAAATAAAGATAATAAAACATTAAATAAAGAGAATAAAACATTAAATAAAGAAAATGAAACATTAAATAAAGATAATGAAACATTAAATAAAGAAAATAAAACATTAAATAAAGATAATAGATGATATTGCAGCCTTCGTGGGCATCAACTTAAGATCTTAAAATAAGAACTTGAAATTTTAAATATATACATATACCGGTACTATACAACTACACAGACACAGACAATAAATACACATACTATACAATTACACAGACACAGACAATAAATACACATACTATCCAACTACACAGACACAATAAATACACATATCAGATGTATGGACTGGATACGTGGAGGTGGTGGGAGACAGGAGGGTGATGGCCAAGCTATCATCCCTGATGAACAATACCCTCCCACCCCATGCAGGACACCCTGGCAGCTCTGTGCAGCTCCTTCAGCCACCGGCTGCTTCACTCCCCGGTGTGTGAAGGAGAGGGTACCGCAGGTCCTTCCTTCCTGCTGCTGTCAGGCTGCACAACCAACTCTGCTCCCAGCAGACCACATGACAATAATAACCTGTGCAATACACTACACCGTGCAATAATAGTTAGGAAAGTTAAAAATAGTTAAAATAGTTGTTGTTTTTTTCTGTCTGTAAATATAATATTTCAGTTATTGTTGTTTTTTGTTTTTTTGTTTTTCTACTGTTTTTTTATTGTTTACTTATAATACTTGTTTTATTTTATTTTTTATTTCTTTATTTTTTATTCTTAGCTTGTCTTCTTCTACTATGTCTCTTGTGTGCACTTTACTCTACGCTGTTGTAAGTCTGCAAATTTCCCCGCTGCGGGACTAATAAAGGATTATCTTATCTTATCTTATCTTATCTTACAACTACACAGACACAGACAATAAATACACATACTATACAACTACACAGACAATAAAATACACATACTATACAACTACACAGACACAGACAATAAATACAC
>NW_026551090.1:0-2083 GCF_027596085.1 Anoplopoma fimbria | reverse complement strand
GGGGCAGCTGTGGCATGAGGTAGAGCGCTTGTCCCATAACCACAAGGTTGGTGGTTCAAACCCCTCTACCGGCAACATGCCGAGGTGTCCTTGAGCAAGATCACCTAACTCCAAGTTGCTCCCAGGCGACTTCATTGCAGCCCACTGCTCCTCCGGGATGGGTTAAATGCAGAGAAATAATTTCCCCATTGTGGGACTAATAAAGGATTGATTATTATTAAATTCATGATTCAATGATTGTGATCTCAATAATGATCACAATAATCATCTTCGCCATAATCATGCAGCCTCAGAGGATTTACAGTCAGCTTTCCACACTGAATCTGGGGGAAATGTGTGGGGTAATAAACGTTGGCCTCTCCAGTAGATGGAAGCCGTCCCAAAGGATTGAAAATGTGAATAAAAAGTGGAACATATTATGCCTTTAAAATAAGATTGCTTCACAATAAGCCGACTGGTTATCTTATATATTTAATGTGCAATGCTTTTATATATTTTGTGTCATAATATTTATCAATCACATCTTGAACACTTGAGTGGTTCCACATGATATATGCAGACTAAAGCCCATGGGTAGATTAACATTGGGAATCTGTTTTTTTTTAATACTTCACCTGATCCCTTGAACTGAAATGCCAGTGGCACCGTGTGCAGTGTTGAGGATCTCTACCTGTTCAGACCTGTTCAGTCCTGTTGTGCAACACAGCAAGCAGTTAATGTTTTCCCATAACATACTGTTCACACATGACTCATTCATAATTACACGTTCACTCTAAATCCATTTCTACAAGTAGCAACGTGCTCTGTTCAAAAACAAGCGGCGTCAAACTTCAACGGAAAACTGTTCTTTCCCTTGAGGACCTCTTCATTCAGAACACAGTGATGTTCCTTATGTTTTCTAATCCCAACATTCAAAGTGTGTTTAACATACATCTCAGCCAGAAGCCACATACCCGAAGAGGCATACTTTCTGTCATAAACTCAATCTTTGATCCACTTGGCTTCCTAGCTCCTCTCATTCTCCCAGCTAAGCAGTTGCTACTGGAGCTCTGCCAGAGAGGCTTTGGATGGGACGCACCTTTGCCCCAGGCTATACTGGATCAGTGGATAGACTGGTTAAGAATGTCTGCATAAGGATGTGTAACTCTTTTTTGGTTTTCAAAAGGACTGTTTATAAAACCATTTTTGAGGGTTACAAGTCTGAATAAAATATATTTTTTATTTTATTTTTTTATATATTTGGTTTTCTTGAGGGTGGCTTCATTGTTGGGAAAGTAGGATAGGCATACATAAGCTTAATGCTTCTGCCTATGCCTTTTCAGTTATATTGTATACTATATTATACATAGGCTGTATACATTGTATTGTGTGTGATGACTGACAAAAACACTAACTAACTAACTAACTAACTAACTAATTGTTGCACGTTGTATTCAATTTCAATTCAGTTTATTTTGTATAGCCCAAAATCACAAATGCCAAATTTGCCTCAGAGGGCTTTACAATCTGTGCACATGCGACATCCTCTGTCCTTCCCTCACATCGGCACAGGAAAAACTCCCCTAAAAAACCCCTTTAACAGGGAGAAAAAAGGAAGAAACCTATGGGAGAGCGACAGAGGAGGGATCCTTCTCCCAGAATGGAATAGATGTCATGTGTACAGAATGAACAGCATAACAGATTTACAACACATTCAATGTATATGACATAAATGATTCATATAATCACAGCAGTAAGCAGAGTAACAAAGGAAAAACTAAGACTACTTATAAAAGCAGCAATGACTATAGTAGAATTAAAATAATGATATAGGGATTAGTATTAGTAATCTAGTAATAATAATGGTAGTAACAGTGGGTGTCAGCAGGGCCACAGCAGGATGCACGACCACAGTCCAGGTACAGCCACGAATTATGGAAACCTGCAAGGCGAGAAAGCACAAAGACTCCAGGGTAGAAGCACATATGGTGTGTGAGTGTGTGTCTGTGGAAAGGGGGAGTTCCTAAGCTTTGACACTTTTCCCCCCAAATGAAATCATTTTCACTTCATTACAGTGACTCAGCATAATAAGCTCCCTGAACAA
>NW_026551089.1:0-2583 GCF_027596085.1 Anoplopoma fimbria | reverse complement strand
GAAGAGGTTTAATTACAGCTAGTTTGAAGGCCTGTGGTACATGGCCCGTTAGTAAAGACAGATTGATAATTTCTAATAAGGAGTTGCTAATTAAAGGTAAAACTTCCTTAAGCAGCCTAGTCGGAATCGGGTCTAAGAGACAGGTGGAAGGTTCTACAGCTGTGGATCGATCGGTACTGGTTGAGGGCAGTAGATTATAAATGGATCGAGGATCGAGGAGGGATCACCGAGGAGCCATGAGCGAGGATGCACAAGAGCTTCCTTCCAGGAAGTGTCGTGAGGGCCGACACGCCCTCATTGTTCATCTGTTATCTGATTGGATGCTGCAGCTGATAGTACTGATCTGATATAACTCATCATCACTGGAGTTTTATACCAGAGTGATGACATATCACAGATTAAATGGATTAAAAAATTAGAAAGAGAGTTAAAGAGTTGGAGAGTCTGTCTGTTTGTCAATAGAAACACTTTTTACATAATTTATCGTCATTTCCATTCCTTCATATGAGGCTGATCATTCCTGAGTGTCAGGTTGGATGAGTTATGTAATTCCAATTTACCCACGAAACATTGAGTCTAATCAATTAATTCCAGTGTTTAGGAGAAAACATAATCATATTCTGGATTATTTAATGATGACATCACAATCTGAATTTCAAAACATACAGACGTTGATAATTAATAAATAAGACAAACGCATTTCACCGGTAGAAATCGGTGCGCTGCGCTTATGAGCAGAACACAGTATAAATACACAGTATAAATACTAAGAGCACAGTATAAATACTAAGAACACAGTATAAATATAAATACAAGAACAGAACACAGTATAAATACTAAGAACACAGTATAAATAAACAGAACACAGTATAAATACTAAGAACACAGTATAAATAAACAGAACACAGTATAAATACTAAGAACACAGTATAAATAAACAGAACACAGTATAAATACTAAGAACACAGTATAAATAAACAGAACACAGTATAAATACACAGAACAATATTAGTACAGTGATGATTAATTATTAATATTACACAGTGATGATAATACACAGATTATTACAATATTAGTACAGTGATGATTACTTTGTGTCATTATTAATATTAGTACAGTGATGATAACTTTGTGTCATTATTAATATTAGTACAGTGATGATAACTTTGTTTCATTATTAATATTAGTACAGTGATGATTACTTTGTTTCATTATTAATATTAGTACAGTGATGATAACTTTGTTTCATTATTAATATTAGTACAGTGATGATTACTTTGTGTCATTATTAATATTAGTACAGTGATGATTACTTTGTGTCATTATTAATATTAGTACAGTGATGATAACTTTGTTTCATTATTAATATTAGTACAGTGATGATTTTGTTTCATTATTAATATTAGTTGATTACGTTGTCATTATTAATATTAGTACAGTGATGATTACGTTGTGTCATTATTAATATTAGTACAGTGATCAAAATCAAAAGCCTCTCCAGCTGTTAAAGCCGACTGACAGCTGATCCGCCGTCATCAGAAACAGACGTCGCTTCATGTGACGCTTCAGAGGAAAGGACGTCTCATGTCTCTTGAAACACATTTCCTCGTTTCCTCTCTCCTAGCATGGTTTCCTTGCGTCTCTCCATGCATCCCTGGTGGGCGGGACTAAGACACAAGGAAACGACGCAAGTGAGGGAATCGAGGAGGCAATTTAAGAGACTTGGCATGTACCCCAGGCCTTTCAGAGACTCTGACACGCCGGCAGCACGATGATGATGTCACTGACTCTACTGCTGACCACCCTGGGGCTCCTTGTTCAGGGTGAGACTCTCCTCTGAGAACTTTGGTTCACCACCACGATGAGGTCACAGAGCCCACCTCCCTCCACTGGTCTGCAGTGAGCCTCAGGGTGCTGCTCCAGCTGTAGTGGCCGTCCTTCTCCAGCACCCCGGGGCTCCTGCTCTCCTCCCAGCTCACGTCTTTTGGTAAAGTTTTACTGTCTTATTTTAACATTATTATATGTAAAAACTCAAACAAAATTCATGTTATGACACATTATGCAGATGACACACTGCCATTTATATATAGTCTTAAGAAGCCTTTTTATTTAGATTTTAAATATAGATGTTCACAATTTCTTGGAAGAATTTACCAAAACATGATCATAACATAGATCGTCTTCAAGGGTAAAGAAAAGTGATAACAGAGAGCTTTGTGGTTCACCATTGAAATTTATTAAGATGTGCATTGTTACCAAAGATAATGAATATAGTTTAAACTGGAATGACAATAGATGAATACCCAGTCTTAAAACCATTTAAAGGTAATCCAGACATAATTGGATTTGTTGCTGTTTTGAATTTTCTGCATTAATCTGACACATTTTCCTTATTTATGTTAAAGAAACAAACTTATGAGACATGAAAACTTTTATAATACACATGACTAAATCTTTATTGTTTTAAAATGTTGAAACAACCAACACAAGCAAGAGGAAGTTAATGTTGAAACATGTCATGAGAATAAAAGAACAAGAGAGAGAGCAGACTGAGAGCAGTATCAGAGTGAAACCAGTAGCAGA
>NW_026551088.1:0-1000 GCF_027596085.1 Anoplopoma fimbria | reverse complement strand
TATTAGGGTGCATCAAAAAACACAATTCTTGAATTTTGATATGGCTGGGTGCTAAAAGTGTTCCAATATATGTAGAAACAACACATGCAAAATATTTTTCCAGTACATGATGATTTAGGGGTGCCACCAGACACCTGTTTTTGTTGGATAAAGTGGTTAACAGTGCTCAATGGTCGCCATGGAGATCTGAGGTAAACAGTACTACACCTCAAGAAAACGGAGGTGATCTTTCTGTTTGAGGTGATCTTTCTGTGTTGGGTATGTATTATTACATATTACTATCATATTTGTAGTTGTGTCTTTGTATACTTTGTATGCTCATTACATCTAGGTAACGTTAGCTAGCAACAGTTTTCTAACTACAGTTAGCTATCTATGTTAGCAAAACATCAACAGTATTCTGTTGTCATATTCAGAGTTTGTCAATTGAGATTAGCTAACCACAAGCTGCAGGAAAATCTCTGAGCCAACCACAAGCTGCGGAAAATCTCCCAGGCCAAGCGCTCCAATGAGAATACAGCGAAACAATTGGAGAAAATGGAGTGCAGACTTGATGCCACATTTCCGCTGTGGCCTCCAAATATTGAAAAGCTGATTGATAACCAAGAAGACCTAGCTTTCTTGGCTAGCATGAAGACTGACAGAGTGGCCACATTTGGTGTATTAGACAAAAAGCTGCAGCTCAAGGTGAAGCGGCGAGAGGAGCGTCAAGCTGCCGCAGCAACCAGGCAGTCCCGCTGTGAAAAGGAGCTGGAGGAGATGACGGCAATGTCCATCTTGGAGTCGGAGAGTGATGAGGAGTCAGAGGAGGATACTAACACAGATCATCCACCATCTGAGGGTGAACCATCCCACAAGCATAAGAGTGGAACAAACGTCTTCATTCCACATGACATCCTTAGCCGACCAAGTGTCGTGTCACTGGCTACAAGGTTGAAGATGTCACCAATGCAACAGGCTGCCTTCACGCGTTGCCTTGTTGCAGAGTCAGGCGGTGAAT
>NW_026551087.1:0-4026 GCF_027596085.1 Anoplopoma fimbria | reverse complement strand
CTAACATTGTCCGGCTTAGTCATGAATTTGAGTAAGTCCCTCTTTAAACTGATCAGCAGAAAGACAAGAGTCAACGATGTCATCTAGAGACAAATGCTGGAGCTCCTCCACGGTCAATGAGAAATGGAACAACTCCCAGGACACTTTGCCAGCAGCCAGGCTGATTTTTCTTAGATATATGAGTACATTTTATCTTTCACAGCTGGAAAGCCCAGTATTTAATTGAACTCATCTGATTATCATCTTTTGAAAAAACTCTCACTGATTTAGTGTCAATGGCCCAATTCCAAAAGTCATGACCTCATCAATTCAAGTGCTGTTGCTCTCTATATCCAACAAAGGCAGTTGTCTGTGTTTGTAGATATTGATTGTATTGCCAAAAATCATACAAACATTTAGATGGAAAGTCTTGTAAAGTATAATCTGTGTGTTTAGGGTCTTAAATCAGAACTATTTGCCGCGGATCTTAGTCCGAAGCAAAATAGTAGTCAAAGGGGCAGCCTAGCTTGTCCCTTCCCTACAGCTCTAGGTGTTGATCCAACAAACTGGTTGGGTCTTTCAGGCACACACTCCTTACCTGGTTTGTATCCTGTTTGCAGGATAGAGGTTACCTTGACAATCAGTATTTATACATCTTGGCAGGCAAAAATGAAATGGAGCTCCTCAAGGATTCATTCTGGGGCCTCTTCTGATTAAACTTACATACCCTTCCATCCATCCAGCCATCCATTATCCATAACTGCTTATCCTATTCGTGTCGCAGGGACCGGAGCTGATTCCAAGACCAACACAGGAAGGACATTTGACGGGGCAACTATTAACGCTCACATTCAGACCTACGGGTATTAACTTCATTAGTCATCAGTTAATTTAAGCTGCATGTTTTTGACTGTTGGAGGAAGTCAAGAACTGAGAGAAACCCACACTGGCACGGGGAAAACGTGCAAAGTATGGGGTAGGTCCACACATGATTTTCATTCAGAGATTGTTCATGTCCTTGTGAAACCATAAGTCAACGCTGACTTACTTTAACTTATATCAGTGTCTTCATTACATTACAAACATACTTATTGAAGCAGAAGTATTATGTTTTACTTAAAAAAACCTAACCAAGTAGTTTCGTTGCCTAAACACGTTTCCCTGAAAATGTATTGAGAATGCATTTTAGTTGTATGGGAACATAATTTTGTACAGGGGTTGTTCTGTTAACTAAACACCTTTCTCAAATAAAATGTTTATTTATACAGAATGAACTGCATTATTTTAAATACTGCTATCCAAGGTCGAATCAGCATTTCAACACTTGAAAAGACTGAGTAAATAAGAATGCTGTGACAATCTTAGAAACTGTGTAATTATGAATTAAATTCAATTAAATTAAAACATTTTATATAGCCCAAAATCACAATTACAAATTTGTCTCTCAGAGGGCTTTACAATCTGTACACATGCAAAATCCTCTGTCCCGGGACCCTCACATCGGCACAGAAAAAACTCCCTAAAAAAAAGGGAGAAACCTATGGGAGAACGACAGATGAAAGATCCTTCTCCAAGAATGGAAATAAATGCAATAGATGTCATGTGTGCAGAATGAACAACATAACAGAGTTAAAACACATTCAATGTGGAGCACAAGGACTCCGAGAAAGCACCTGGAGTCCTTGTGCTTTCTCACCTTGCAGGTTTCCATGAATCGTGGTTATATCTGGACCGTGGCCCTGCTGACACCCACTGCTACTACCATTATTATTATTAGTCACATTACTATTACTATTCCCTATATCAATATTATGATTCTACTATTTTCATTGCTGCTGTTATTATAAGTAGTCTTGATTTTTTCCTTCGTTACTCTGCTTACTACTCTTATCATATGAATAATTCATGACATATACAGTGAATGTGTTGTAACTCTGTTAGGCAGCTCCATTCTGAGAAACGTGAAGTTAGCGAAGACAGGGGCTATAGTTAACTGCATCCCTGGGGCCAGAGCGGGTGACATAGAATCCCATTTAAAACTGCTGGCTAAGGCTAAACATAAATACAGTACGATTGTTATTCACGTCGTGGTAATGACTCCCGATTACGTCGCTCGGAGGTCACTAAATTGAACGTGGAATTAGTGTGTTCATACGCAAAGACAATGTCGGACTCCGTAGTATTCTCTGGCCCTCTCCCTAATCTGGTCAATGATGAGATGTATAGCCGCATGTCATCATTCCGCCGCTGGCTGTCGAGGTGTGTGTCCTGCAAACAATGTGGGCTTCGTAGACAATTGGCATACTTTCTGGGGAAAACCTGGTCTGATTAAGAGAGATGGTATTCATCCTACTTTGGATGGAGCGGATCTCATCTCTAGAAATCTGACCCAGTTCATTAGTGGACCTAATCCATGACCCAGAGTTCAGACCAGGAAGCAGAAGCAGAGTCGCAGTCTTTCACACTTCTCTGCGCTTCCTTTGGAGCAGTTACCCACCCAGTTACCCTCCCAAAACCCTATAGAGACTGTGTCTGCCCCACGGCCACTTCAATTATTTAAAGTCAACAGAAGAGGAGTTATACAAAATAACTTAATAAAAGTTTAGGGAACCAATGCAACAGTGCATCAAAACAGGACAATTAAATGTGGACTCTTAAATATTAGATCTCTGTCATCTATGTACTTGTAAATGATTTAATATCAGATAATCATATTGATTTATTTTTGTCTTACTGAAACCTAGCTGTGTCATGAAGAGTACGTTAGCCTTAATGAATCAACTCCTCCAACTTATATTAATACTCATATTCCTCGAGGCACAGGTCGAGGAGGTGGAGTAGCAGCTATCTTTGACTCAAGCCTATTAATAAATCCTAAACCTAAATTAAATTACAACTCATTTGAAAGCCTTGTTCTTAGTCTTTTCAAACCCAAGCTGGAAAGCATTAAAGTCAATTTTATTTGTTATAGTGTATCCGTGCGTATTCTGAATTCCTATCTGAATTCTCAGAGTTTTTATCAAGTTTAGTCCTTTAGACAGATAAAGTTATTATTGTAGGGGATTTTAATATTCATGTGGATGTGTATAATGATAGCCTTAGTACTGCGTTTAGTTCATTATTAGATTCTATTGGCTTCTGTCAGTGTGTACATAAACCAACTCACTGTTTTAACCATACCCTCGACCTTGTTCTGGTATATGGTATTGAAATAGAAAATGTAATTGTCTCTCAACAGAACTCTCTTTTATCGGACCATTATCTAATAACCTTTGAATTTTTTCTACCAGAGTGTACGCCATTAGGCAAAAGTTTCTACAATAGATGTCTATCTGATAATGCTGTAGCTAAATTTAAAGCGATTTCTTCAGGGTTTATTCAGTACCATTGCTCAATATAACAGAGGACTCCCTACGCTAACTTTAGTCCGTCTCCAGATGGACCATCTTGTTGATAGTGCTGCATGCTCACTGTGAATGACACTAGACTCTATAGCTCCTCTAAAAAGCTAATAAAAGAAAGGAGGTTTGCTCCATGGTATAATCCTCAAACCCACGATTTAAAGCAAATATCGCGAAAACTTGAAAGGATATGGCGTTCCACCAATGTGGATGAAGCGCGGTTAGTCTAGGCGAGACAGTCTTAAAATATATAAGAAGGCACTCCGTAATGCTAGAGCAGCCTATTATTCAGCATGAATAGAGAAACATAAGAACAACCCTAGGGTTCTCTTCAGCACTGTAGCCAGGCTGAAAGAGAGTCACAGCTCTGTTGAGCCGTGTATTCCTATAAACCTCAGTAGTAGTGACTTCATGAACTTTACTAACGGGCCATGTACACACAGGCCTTCAAACTAGCTGTAATTAAACCTCTTCTTAAGAAACCTACTCTTGATCCAGAGGTGTTGGCTAACTATAGACCTATATCTATCTTTCTCTCTAAGATCCTTGAGAAAGCAGTAGCAAATCAGCTGTGTGACTTTATGCATAACAATAGTTTATTTGAGGATTTTCAGTCAGGATTTAGAGTGAATCATAGCACAGAGAC
>NW_026551086.1:0-4010 GCF_027596085.1 Anoplopoma fimbria | reverse complement strand
GTCAGCTGCAAATATGACTTGACCTCAAAAAATTCTAACAAAAGGTTTCTCAGTGGTTTACAGTAGTATCAGATGTACTTAAAAACATACTAAAAGTTTACCAAAGTTTGACTCCAAGAAAGGCCCCATTTTCAAAATGGCCGCCGTCAGGTCCTTTAAAATGACCATTACTCCTTTGTTAACCTCCTAGACCAGGAATACTGGTGCCTGATACATGTTTTGGCCATTTAATATTCTAATTAGCATATTTGCATGATAGATAAGTGAAAACAAGTACATTTATATATTAAAGTAATTGGTTACAAGCATATATATGCGAAAAATAAGTCAAATTCCCCTTAAGTAATTGCATATTTCTCTTTTTTCATATTGTTTTGCCTTGTGTTGGTGGTTTCTGTGGTACATAACCATTTTTTTTATTCCAATAAACACTAAACTAATAAGAACTGTGTGGTACTGTAAAATTAGTCAAAACAGGGCTGCCACGTGAAGGCTCAGTACCGCTAACCCCTTTTCATTTTGTGTGTTTTATTTTTTTATATATTTTTTTTTACCTTTTTTATAATGCATTTTTTTTTGTCTTTTGTTTTTTATATATTTTTTAAATACTTTTCTTATTTATACACCTTACAGTGTGACCTTAATTCACCATTAGTCGTCACACTCTTCCTCCCATTGAGGTTGATTATAGTGATTCTCACAATTCCCAATTTGACATGGTCCACAAGCAGGCATGCATGGTAGTCCATATGCCCTGCAACTGCACCGTTGTGTTTTGCAGGCAGTTGTGCAATTACAGTGTATCATCTGCAGGAGGCTTTCTGGGGCAGCAGTCTTACTAGTCATAACTGGCAGGAATCGGTTGTCCACCAGTTTCCATCCCCAATCCACTGGGTTCAGGTCACCTTCCTTTCCAATCCACACCATGATCTGGAAGTAAACCCTTTGGCAGTGGTATTTGGTTGCGGACTCAGTTGGAGGCAGACGTTCTGGGCCAACAAATGATTTGGCAGTGGCGATTTTCTTGCTAAAAAGATTGTAACGCAAAGAGGCAAGTGAATCGCTACTCTTTCCGCCAAACAACACTGCCATTGCCTTGGTCCCATGGTCCTCTATGACATTCCTTGCTTGATGTTTGAGCAGAAACACATTTGCACAGGACTGGATGGTTGACTCGCCATTCACGAGTTTCTGGAATGCTGTCTGTTTGCCAACACTAAAAATGCGTGAAGTTGTATCACATCCTGTGAAGGCGTGAACAAACAGCAACTGGGAACACAAGTCACTATCCAGGACTTGTTTCATCTCACTGATGTTGTACACCTTAGTAGCTTTGGACTTGTCTGAACGAAAATAGAGGCCTCTATTTTTCGTCCCAGCATAGAAGAGGAGAAGAATTAGTAAATCTGTATCCTCCCCTATCAAGGTTGTGGGCTGATGTTCTGAGGCCTTGACTGCAGCTTTGACAATGTCCACGTCTGCGTCACCTGGAGCATTGATAACAGAGCAGCCCTTCTTCTCCAGCTCCTCGGTCATAAGATGGATAAGTCCTTGTTTGTTGCAAGATCTGGAAAGGAAATCATCCTTTCTTCCCACAAACTCAGTCTCTGCATTGAAGTTAACAATGGGGTGAGTGTTTTCACCACGTCTCTGATGCGTATTGTCTTTGATGGATGGACCTTCTCTATAACCATCAAAAACGACTGTTGCTTTACCGTAAAGGCGTATGGTAAAGTCTGCATATGACTGTGCAATGGCACCGTAACTGTCACCCTTTTTCCATGCCAAGCGGTGAACCAGGGAACCACCATCAAGGACATAATGCTCAGTTGCTGGGATGGAATCCAGGACCGTTTTGTTTGATTTCTTGCTTGAGAACTCAATGATAGCCTGCGCTAGTTGGGGCTTGTTGGCTTTACGGAAGATTTCCCTGCCTTCAAACAGGGCTGCAGGAAATGAGCAGAGCTCATAGCTCATTACATCTTCCAGTGAAAACTGCCCAGTTTTCGACATGATCAGGAACCGTTGGAACAGCAAAGCAGGATCAATGGTTCGGTCTTGGGCAACTTTGACACTGGAGTCATCTGCAAGGGTTTTTGCCCGGTCTTTCCGTTGAAGGATATTCCAAAAACAGGTTTTCCAATCATCTTTTCAATGATCTCATTGCCAACAGTCTCCAACTCATGCACATTCACCTCCTCTTTGGCAACAACACCAGTTACTATGTTTCTCAGGGATGGGTCTGGAGAGAATGGTGTGCAAGAGCTAAGCTTTTCCTTGATCTTTTCTAGATCAGAATGATCTCTTTTTATCCTTGCTTCAGAGGATTCTCGGTGCTGCTCGCTGGTCGTGTATGTGAGGTCATTAAATTCCTGCATGGCGTGGTTGTATTCCGATGTGATGGGTGTAGACATGGTCCACAATGCTCGCATTTCGTCAGTCATTCCACTTCCATGGGTCAAGCCTCCACTGCTTTTCAAGGATCTCATCAGTGTCTGCTCGATGACAAGGTCAGAGCTAAGGCCTGCCCAGAACTGGTTGCTGCGGCGGATCACATGGAAACCCCTGGAAAACTTGTCAAGTACATCAGGGTGTCTGGTGTCGAGTTGGCACATTTCTTGGAGGTAGAAATATGCTGATTTCAGGTAGTTGTAGTGCCCAGCGGCGGCAAATATTGGCAGACAGTCCAACATTGTGCGCAAGTGCATCTTCCAAGATCCTGTACGATCTGCTTTAATCAGAGCTCGGGCTGTCTGCAGCATCTTCTGATAGTTCACCCACAGCCGGCTGGTTTTTGACCTTGTGCTAAGGTCTGACCTCTTCGTGTCCACCTTTTCCTTGATTTTGTTCAGCATATCTGATGCTGCAGCACTCTCCAAAGTTGTTTCTTTCGCTACCATGGATGAATACATCTCTTCAGCTTGGTTCACCAAGGACTCAAACTGTGAGTCATCCTCCTGCAGCTCTGACACAACCATGTGATTGAGACATCTGTCCACCAGCAAATGTCCACGAAAAGCTCTTTGCACTGACTTTCCAGTCATCATGTGCTGGACGGCATTTGATCCATAGACAACTTCCATAATATTCCTGAGTCCTGTTCCTTCCATCAGTGTGCCTATTGCACCAAGTAGGTTCATAAAAGTATGAAAACCTCCAAGCATTAAGACTATGCTTTTCAGGGGACTACTCTGTGGTGCATCCATGATGATCTCTGCTGCTTTCCAGTACAATGGCTGATCAAACGTAATAATGGTTGGAGCTTTGTGTTTGATAGCCAGGTCACAAACAAAATCCAAGGTGGACAAAATACACGTTTTGTCTCCAGAGTACAGGTCAATCATTGGCAGGAACACAACTGATGATTGGCCTGGATGTTCTAGTCCTTGATGAATGATATGCATCATTCCCTGCCTTTCTTGTTTGAAGTTCAGTGAATCCCACAGGACATCAACTGTTCTGATCAGTGTTGGGAGGTTGTTGAAACTTTAGCGCACATGTTTCCTATATTCGATGATTGGGATTTTACTTTGCCCTGCAAAATCTATGTTGGTAATGTGTCTCCTTGGAATGATATGGTCCTTTTTTCGCCCTGGAGTGATTGCTGCTATGATTCCCATTCCGTGGAAGGTCCCCCAAAATTGTGATACAAACCAAATTGTGATTGGTGTACCGTTACAGCCCTAGTAATCTCATAAAATCATGTATTCCATAGGTATATAATTATGCCAGGGCAATTTAAACAAGTCCAATGAATTCCTAGACCCAAAAACATGGGATTAGACACCAAGATTACTTTGCTAGGTAAAAAATGAAGCAGTTAGGATATTTCAAGGACTTCCTGCCCATCTTGGACGCCATCTTGAAATTTACAACTTTCTAGTGGTCAAACTTTGGTAAACTTTTAGTATGTTACTAAGGACACCTAATACTACAAGAAATAGCTGAGAAACCTTTTGTTAGAATTTTTTGAGGTTAGGTGTTTTTTTTTTTTTTTTTTTCATATATGC
>NW_026551085.1:0-1522 GCF_027596085.1 Anoplopoma fimbria | reverse complement strand
GGCAAATTTGTAATTTGTGATTCTGGGCTATAAAATAAACTGAATTGAATTGAATTGAAGGTTCCGTAAGCCTTGCCTATGAACTCTGATCTTTAGTTATTTCCATAGATTTTCTATTGGATTCAAGTCAGTGGGATTACTGGGCCATTCTAGCAGCTTTATTTTCTGAAACCAATTGAGAGTTTCCTTGGCTGTGTGTTTGGGATCAGTAGCTGTGTCCCAATCCAGCGGCTGCATCCTTCGGAGGGTATTTGTAGACCACACGCCACAGCGGTCGCAATGGGGCTGTCCCATTTCATCGACTCTTCTAATGCGGCCGACAAATGCAGCCTACTTTTCCCAGATTCGAGGATACAACTGATGGATCCTTCGCTGCCCAACATATCCCAAGATTCATTGCGTGGCGGTGAAGTACTTTTTTTTTTTTTAATGACATGGCGACGAGTGGATCAGTATGTATGTAACCTCTTAACTCAAGTGAATATTTACAGAGTTAAAACTAAAAAATAAGACCTGATCAGATCACACTTATGTTAAAATGATCGGTTAATTTACGTGACACTATTAACTAACCAGTTAACGCTAATGAGAGCCGCGGCGCTATTTATAGCAGCTCGTCCATTTTAATATTTTAACTTAGCTTTACCTCCTTTATACTCTTTTATGACAACCGCAGCTGGTTGCTAGAGACGGGAGCGGCAAAAGGGTGGGGTGCGAAAAGCTGGTGATGCAAACAAGAAATAATTTGTGGACCAGACCGTCTTTCACGGTATTCAAAGGACCCGCCGACGTAGACCGCGAAGGCTGGTTCCTCCGAAGGCTGCAGCTGCTGGATTGGGACACAGCTATTGTCTTGCTGAAATGTCCACCCTCGTTTCATCTTCATCATCCTGGTAGATGGCAGCAGATTTTTATCAAGAATGTCTCGGCACATTTTTCCATTCATCCTTCCACGGCAGTTGAGTGCATTACTTATTGTTTTCTTTGAAACAATTGTACCTGCTAATTCCAGGTCTTTCTGAAGCTCTCCACAAGTGGCCCTTGACTCTTCTGATAATTATTTTCACTCCTCTGTCAGAAATCTTGCGAGGAGCACCTGGTCTTGGTCATGAGATGTTTCTTGTGTGACACCTTGGTAATGAGACACCTTTTTATAGGCCATCAGTTGGGACTGAACCAGCTGATATTAATTTGCACTGACAAGGGGCAGGATTGCTTTCTAATTACTGATAGATTTCAGCTGGTGCCTTGGCTTTCCATGCCTTTTTGCACCTCCCTTTCTTCATGTGTTCAATACTTTTTCCCTGTGTCATTCCATTTTATTACACATAAATTATTATTATTACTTATTTGTTGGATTACTTGGGTTGTTACCGACATCTGGTGAAAATGTCATGTCAATAGCACCTTTAGAAATATATTTACTGAGAAAAATGGTGACGTGTTCAATACTTATTATATATTAGAAATGTTGACCCCGTATGAGCCAGCTCGCAGCCTTAGATCCTCAGGTTCAATTCAA
>NW_026551084.1:0-3552 GCF_027596085.1 Anoplopoma fimbria | reverse complement strand
GGTGAATGTAATTAACATTTCCACGTGTGTGAACAGAGCCGTGTTCAGAGGCTTCTGCCTCCCCATCGTCTATTGACATCTGTGCTTTGGCTTCCAGCTGAGCATGTGCTCTTTGGTTAACTACCTCCACTTCCACTCCAATTACCCCTGTACCAGCACAACAATAGCCCTCTGCCTGCCCTCAACACCATGGGGCTACCCAGCCTCTGGTGGGTTTGTTTCATCCATCCATCCATCCATCTTCCGTAACCGCTTATCCCAGTTAAGGGTCGGCGGGGGTGCTGGAGCCGATCCCAGCTGTCAATGGGCGAAAGGCAGGGTACACCCTGGACAGGTCGCCAGCCTATCTGGGGCAAGGGGTTTGTTTCAGTGGAGGGAAATCAAGATGACCACAGAGGGTTAAGGGTTCACTGTTAATATGGAAGCTCAGGGTCATGCTTGTTGTGATAATGACATTTGCATTCCCAGAATCTCGTACTATCGTTTTTTTGGGGATAGCTTACAAACCTTTCGTGGAACTTGGCTCATTGTTTGTAAAACTCTACAGCCAAGCTAAACAAGACACAGCTTGGAAATAAACATCTCATTTCTATGTCAAAATAAAACTTGACGATCCTGGTATTCAAAATGGTATTCTTGAACAAAATGATTCACACATGCACCGTTTGAACTAGTCTTTCAAAGCAGCAAAATCACATTGTTGTATTTTACGCCAAACCCTGCTGTCTTTAGTACTGTATGTATCTTTTTCATTTTCTCATATAGGCCTCTGTGATCGATTATCCCTGTGCATCTACACACAGTTCAATCAGATAGACAAGTTAATGAGGACAAGATGCTTGTTCATTATAAACAGTTGACATGTGATGATAAAGTCTTGACAGAGTCTTTTGTGTTTAGACTACATGAGATTATAATGGAGGGCTGTCTTCCCTAAACAGCAATTCAATTCAATTCAATTCAGTTTATTTTGTATAGCCCAGAATCACAAATTACAAATTTGCCTCAGAGGGCTTTACAATCTGTGCACATGCGACATCCTCTGTCCTTCCCTCACAACGGCACAGCAGCAAGATGGATCCCCCCGTGGAGTCCAGACACTGGTGGTGGTTGCTGATGAGGCTAATGAGATGATGAAGATGGTAAAGATGATGAAGCTAGTGTATCTGTTAAGACTGGGTGGTGATGGGAAGGTGGGGCTGGTTTTAAACAGCAGCATGAACATACTAAAGGTAGAGAGACATCCTTATTTGCATTTTTTTCTATTGCTAATATGACACACATAGAGCACATTAATTAAAACTGAAAACCAGAAAACAAAGCTTCAGTACAATGCTCCAAAAACTCTTATCACCTTTTCTGCCTGGTGATCCCCATGCTAACTGCTGCTGAACACCCAACAGCGCCTACTGACCAATCAGAGCACAGTATGTAGATCGATATATACACAAATAAGAAGAAGTTATAGTCATAATCCAGATTAAAAAACACAGTTTGAATTGACAGATACAGAAAGGACAGCTGACAATAAATCACTGATGTGTGAAAATTTATAGGATTATAATATCACTGCTCCAACTAGAGCCCCATAGATCTGACTATGATTACATCTGTGTATTCTGTTAAATGAATGAATATTGAAGATCTACTCTGAGGGCGTGTGTGACAATATTTGAGCCTTATTTTCTGCTGTAACCCTGGGGGAGTGAAACGGACTTGACAAAACTATTCTCTTATCAGATATTCATATCATATATTCACTTATGTGTGTCAGCTTCTTGAGCCCTGTGTTACTGTGTGACATGTTGGAGTCGTGTCTTATAGTCACAGACTGGATGCAGCGATTACTTTGCCCTCGTTCATTTTTTCATGCTGTGGTGATTATCAGTTATGGAAGGAAACCTTCTTACTGCTTTGAATTAAGTTTTTATATCTTTTTTTATGTGTTTCACACCGGACAAGATATGTTACGGCTGAAAGAACAAGAATACCTCTAAAGCAACACATTCATTTAACAGCATACACATGTTATTATAGTCAGATCTATCGTGGTCTAGTGTCTTCTTATTCATTTAAACACATTCGTACATTCAGTCATTTTTTACCAGCTGTCCTTCCTGCATTTGGTTTTGCAGTTAAAACTGTTACTTTCAGTCTTTTATTATGTATTTAACTTCTTCGTATTTCTCTGATATTATATATTTTTCTTTATTTGTATAATAATCAGCTATGCTGACAGACTTGTCCGTGTTTGTGATTGGTCGATGCTACAAACCCCGCCCCTTTATGTGAATGTCTTATAAGCAGACTGAGAAACCCTGGCTGATTTACTGAGTTAATAACTAGCCCGAGGACCGTTTAGAGGGACTGTGGTTGTTAGGGTTAGTTGTACCAGATAACCAGAAGATACCCTGGGTATGTTAAACTCATTTCATAGTACAGGCCTCTGTGCTTCAAACACTGACAAGCTTGTTTGCTTCGAGCACTTTAAAAGGTCCACAGGTAACATAGAGGACTGTTTTCAAAAACATGTATTAGCAAATAAAATTCAACTGTAATGAATGCTTTCTATTTTATCTCCACAATTGATCTTTCTGTGTTTATATGAACTAAATTCTATTTAGAATATGTTTTGTTGTTTTGATTTATTTGACCTTTATGGAGAAAATAAATCTTTCATCAGTGTGCAGTGCTGGTCCTGTGTGTCGCGGTTTTGGTCAATATTCTGCACTTCCCACGCAAAAATATCTGAGGTTTTCTGCTCTTGTGTGTGTGTTGTGAGTCGCGACTTGTGTGTAGTGTTTTAATAAAATGAGCTCTTTTTTCAAAATTGTAAAGCATTTTGTAAAAACTGTAAAAAAAAAGACACAATGTGGGTGTGCTGCTGTGCGTGGATGAAGAGCCAGCTGACCAGGAATAACTGATTACGATGATTGACAGCTTCAAACAATGACAGAAAGGACATTTGAGTGAGCATGTGAGAGAAGTTAATGGCAGATGGACGAGAGGTAAACCTCAGGCCAATACATACTTCCAAAGTCTAGTCTTCATTCTAATGCTACAGCTTTTTTTTATAAACACAAAAATAAGAAGGCTTCAGAAGAATATATACAGGGATTTTTTTAGGAGTTTACCGAAAAGGAAAAGTAGAATTACAGTACAGTAATCATTACAATATGTTACTGTCAACTCACTGAAACAAAATAATTAGAGTAAAATTACAGTGCAATGGTAAACAAAAAATAGTATTGTAAGGGATGTGGATGGTTTTGGATCCAGTCACATCACCTCATCCTCATCACAAGCAATATTATCCCTGGTCCCCTTCCTTGTCCTCCTCTTCCTCCTCCTCCTTTTCCTCTGCCTCTCACCTCTATGTTTCAAAGTTCTCCCATTAGTGTAAGTATATTCATGTGTGTTTGTGAGGTTGTTGCCAATTTCAGGTATGATTTGCTATTTGAATATAAGTATTTGCAATGATTGCATAGGATTTTATTTTTGAACGTGTGTGTCTCATGTAAGAAACAGTGTGTAGTGTTTTGCAAGAAGTGT
>NW_026551083.1:0-668 GCF_027596085.1 Anoplopoma fimbria | reverse complement strand
AGCATGCAGCACTATCAACAAGATGGTCAATCTGAGACGGACTAAAGCTAGCGTAGGAGTCCTCTGTTATATTGAGCAATGGTACTGAATAAAACCCTGAAGAAATCGCTTCTTTAAATTTAGCTACAGCATTATCAGATAGACATCTAGTGTAGAAACTTTTGCCTAATGGCGTACACTCTGGTAGAACAAATTCAAAGGTTATTAGAAAATGGTCCGATAAAGAGTTCTGTTGAGAGACAATTACATTTTCTACTTCAATACCATAAACCAGAACAAGGTCGAAAGTATGGTTAAAAGAGTGAGTCGGTTTATGTACACACTGACAGAAGCCAATAGAATCTAGTAATGAACCAAACGCAGTACTAAGGCTATCATTATACACATCCACATGAATATTAAAATCCCTACAATAATAACTTTATCTGTCTTAAAGGCATACTGTACGGTTTCCAGTGATATGCACTTTTAATATGTTGTTGAAATTGTTTTTTACATCCTGACAGCACAAATAACTTATGGGCAATGAAAAAGAAGCGAAACAAAAACGAATTCTGTATCGGCTATAAACCTGTTAAAATGCTTACCAATCGGAGACATTGTACCCGAATCTAAAGAACCAATCACAAGCCTGCGCGTTCTCTCCCTCTGTGTACGAG
This sequence comes from Anoplopoma fimbria, assembly GCF_027596085.1. Lineage (NCBI taxonomy): Eukaryota > Metazoa > Chordata > Actinopteri > Perciformes > Anoplopomatidae > Anoplopoma > Anoplopoma fimbria. Next base: position 9 of record NW_026551083.1, on the reverse strand, counting down.
CCTGAGCCG
>NW_026551082.1:0-1786 GCF_027596085.1 Anoplopoma fimbria | reverse complement strand
AGTCGTATTCATCAGACCGATCTCAGCTTGTATATGTAAACAATGAAACCTCGAAGAAAACCAAAGTCAGTCACGGAGTTCCACAAGGGTCTGTTATTGGACCAATTTTATTCACCTTATATATGTTTCCTTTAGGGAATATTATCAGAAAACACTCAATAAACTTGATACCCAGTATATATAGTATCATTATCAAGTTATATAATGATATTACCAAAATCTGCAAAGTAACCAAAGCTGTCAAATACATGTTGTGCAACAACAAGGACACTATATACCTCTGAGATGTAGTGAAGTAAAAATATACAGTGTTTACCAAGTAAAGGCAGGATGTCAGGATTATACTGCCACAAACACCAACCTACATGTACATCAATCTACATTTACACACATACAACCTACTATGCTCTCTCAAGCTAACATTTCCAATAAAAAGAACGCTGCTGACTCTGATTTGAATATATTACTTTTTTTGTTTGTACTTGACAGTTAATTAATTTAGCTCTTATTGTTTCTCCAGTGGTGAGGGATGGTCAGGCCACAAATCTTTTGAACAGTCTCTTCAGCCTCTTTGAAGTCTTCAAATGTGGCACCAGGGAGCCTTCCAGGTCCTTCGTAGCAGAACTTGAGGTTCTCTCTCAGTCGTCCGGCATCAAATTTCAGAACCTAAAGCGGAAAAAGAACAAAAGAAGATGACGAGCAGAACAACTGCAGTGTTTGTAATCCTAAATGACAAGAATTTAAAATGAAGGTGTGAAGATGGATCTGTGTGTGTTTACAGGTTCGACTCTCACATTTCATGTATTTACAGTGAATTCAGTAAATATTCTCAGATCAGTATCTACTTATACCTATGTACAGAGACATGTGCACTTCATCGCTTCAGCTTCGATGAGGCTCTGATAACATACATAGCTCATGGTGCATTCAAGTCATGTTGGAGGTAATGGAATTTAAAACAAACAATCAAATAGCTCGAGCCAAGGTGCGTGCTATACACCCACATGACGGGCCGCTTACCGTCACAGAACTGTAGACAATGAAACAGGTTTTACCGGACGACCCACTGCGCATTAAAAATACACCCATCAAAGTCTCCTTAATGAACTGAGCTGTTGTTGACAGTTTACTGTGTTTAAAGCAGAAATAATAATAATAATTAATTCATATAGGACGTATTAAGAACTCATCTGAATCAGACCCATAGTATTCTGACTGTTTGAGCCCAGTACCTTCTTGCTGTAGGCATCCAGCACCTCCTCCAGAGGGAAGGTGAAGCGGTAGGAGCCGAGCCTTGAGGTCCCCATGAAGGCCGGGGAGGTGTCAAACTTCCACAGGAAGCTCCACTGGTTCTGGGCCTGCTCCTCCGTCCGGTCCGGGTAGGTGGTCTCCAGGAGCCTCGTCTCAGCTGACGTGATCTTGTCAGGTCCTACAACCAGACTCCACCACAGCAGAGAGTCTTCCCCCGGGTTCCTGAAGCCTTCATCCCCCCTGATGCCACGCAATCCCTTTTGGTTGGTGTCGTGTTTCAGATGGCGCACATGAAACTCTGGTTCAGGGTATGGTGGGATGTTGTCTCTGAAGAGGTATTGGTTTGTCTCTCCTCGAGCTCTCTCTTTCAAATTCTCCAGATTCAAGTGCTCTCCTTTAACTGTCTCTTCTGGGAGTAAACCAACTCTAATATTATAAGTGGACCTAATCCATGACAACCCAGAGTTCAGAGCAGGAAGCAGAGTTGCAGTCTTTCACACTTCTCTGTGCCTCCATTAGAGCAGCTACCCACCCA
>NW_026551081.1:0-2323 GCF_027596085.1 Anoplopoma fimbria | reverse complement strand
CGATGCATTCAGATAGGATTCTAGTTCTATTAGCTGATAGCCAAACACGCAGTCCAAAAAAAATAACCACTCTGGCTGCATTAGCAGGTATGCACAGTTTTACAGCCCCCCCCCCCCCCCCCAAATATCTCTTTCACCTTTCACCACGCTGTGTGTTAGTGTTTGGTCAGCAGTTTAGTTGTGCCTATATAGCTGTGCAGTAACACTTTGCCTTTAAGAGAACGTAATCTTCTTCCAAAACTATTTTGATATTTTTGTTGAAATTCTATTTTACATCCTGACAGCAATCAATAAATCAAAAGTTCTGAGAAAAAAAAGAAGAAAGATAAATCTGGTGTCTGTGTTGGTCACGGGACAGTAATAAACCTAGCCTGTCTATACTTGCCTGTGTGCACTCTTTGCTCATCACCAGAGTATTAACAGCTGTGAGTACTAACAATAGCCATGTTTCTGTTCAAAATGATCATTTGGGGGTTGTGGCTTTGGAAGGAGGCCTGAAGGGACGAGCTGTCTGTGATGCCGACTTGTGAACTTTCTTGCTATATTTAGAGGCTTTTGGAGCTAGTGCTTCTTGCTACTTTGATTGGAAAAGAGTTGCATTTTTTTTTTTTTAAATCTAGCATATTCTTGCTAGTTTCCAAGATTACCAATACCGAAACTGGTTAGTTCCAGCTAGTTACACAGCTGAGTGTGCTGGTCACACTGAAGTATGCTTAAGGGACCAGGCACCAGGGATGCAACTGGCCATTTGGTCTTCAGTATAGACCAGCAGCTGTGTTTGATAATGGATGCTGGTAGATAGATTGATGGTCACCAGTCTTGCATTTTTTTCCAAGATTACCAATCCCGGCTTTACTTTATAACTTACTTTATTTGCCCTCAATAGAGCCTTAACCCTGTCACGGTCGTATTGCACATCTGCCATTGTTCCAACTTCTTTATGACAACGCTAACAAAAATCATCTTCTCTTAGGAGCCTAGTCATTCTGCTTGGGTTCCAAAAGCATTGGTTGAGGATTTTAGTTTCTGAGTTGTGACTGGACTTCTCGGTAAGGGTTTGTGCCAGCTCGATATGACGTCTGTTCACTGTTGTTGTTCAATATAGTCCCCAATGTCTATCTCCAAAGCCAGTTTAAGACCACCAACAACCGCTGATTAAAATAAAAATAATTTGTGGCTCTGAAGAAGTATTTGCGAAACAGGCTAACGACCTATGACAGACCTAAGACAGTAAGAGGTATTTGGCACCTAAATCTGTTGTCATAGCAACTACCTTTTCAGCAGTTGTTCAGTCGGTAAAAAGTGTAATCAGAAATGATTGGCAAGTTCTGTAGTAGTGTAGTAGTCTGTAGTGAATCCATTGTTCGCCCTCCCATATTCACTGCCACATGATCAAGTAATGCAAAGGACATACTCTTAAAGAAACATTACCAGCACATTTTTAATCTCTTCGCAGGAAATGTCCCTTGTTCTGTTTGAATTGTAATGCCAGGATCCAGGGGGGGCATTTTTTGGATCACCATAATTTCCCCGCAAGCTAGAAAGGGAATTGAACATATTAATATCTGAGCACAAGAGTAACATCAGAAATATGGATGAAAGGTCTCAGAACTGGCCATGGAGTTTGTAGTTTACAGTTCATGGGTCAGGCCACTGCTGAGGGGAGGAGATAGGGACAGGAAACTTCTCCAAAGAGAGGCCTATTGGATACACCATTTAAGGACTTTAAACACTTTACACACTGACAAATAAATGATACGAAAATGCAAAACACTTGCCGTTAAATATGATATGTCTAAGGCTTTTTATTGTGAAATGTAAGCACTAAAGGAGTGGTTCTCAACCTTGTTCCAGATAAAATATTTCTATGGAGGTTCTGCACATGAGTCTACACATGTACATACATGTATTTTCTATTTTTTTGTGTGCAATTCAATGTGTCACTTATGTGGTTGTTGCAATAACAGGATGCAATATATATGTTTTTACTATTGTTATTACTAGTATTTATCTTTTGATCTTGTATGTTCTATATGTTTTTACAATGGAGGCTCTGTACATGATGGGTTAACAAATGTTAATACACACATTTTTTTGCTAATGTGTAGATCAAATAAACACTTATCTGGAATGTTGCAAGAATAACATGATCTATTTTCTTTGTATGACTTAAATTTGCTTGCTACTTTTGTTCTTGCTAGAAACTGGTTTGTGATGTTTTGATGATCTGTATCAGCTGGGAGGTCATCACCGCTGCTGTTTGAAGGACTGTTATGGAAATCTACTGTGTGAATGTTTGGAAATTTACCGTGCGAAAACATTT
>NW_026551080.1:0-1003 GCF_027596085.1 Anoplopoma fimbria | reverse complement strand
GAGAGACAAACAAGAGATAAACAGAGAGACAAATAGAAAGACAAAGAGAGAGACAAACAGAGAGAGAGAGAGACAAACAGAGAGACAAATAGAGAGACAGAGAGACAAACAGAGAGAGAGACAAACAGAGAGACAAACAGAGAGACAGAGAGACAAACAGACAGAGAGACAGACAAACAGGGAGACAAACAGAGAGACAGACAGACAAACAGAGAGAGAGAGAGACAAACAGAGAGACAGAGAGACAAACAGAGAGACAAACAGAGAGACAGAGAGACAAACAGAGAGACAGACAGAGAGACAAACAGAGAGACAGACAGACAGTGAGACAAACAGAGAGACAGAGAGACAGACAGAGAGACAAACAGAGAGACAAACAGAGAGACAAACAGAGAGACAAATAGAGAGACAAACAGAGAGAGAGAGAGAGACAAACAAAGAGACAAATAGAGAGACAGACAGACAAACAGAGAGACAAACAGAGAGACAGACAGACAGAGAGACAGACAAACAGAGAGACAAACAGAGAGACAGACAGACAGAGAGACAGACAGAGAGACAGACAAACAGGGAGACAAACAGAGAGACAGACAGACAAACAGAGAGACAGACAGAGAGACAAACAAACAGAGAGACAGAGAGACAAACAGAGAGACAAATAGAGAGACAAACAGAGAGACAGAGAGACAAACAGAGAGACAAACAGAGAGACAAACAGAGAGACAAACAGAGAGACAGACAGACAGAGACAAACAGAGAGACAGACAGACAAACAAGAGACAGAGAGACAAACAGAGAGACAAACAGACAGGGAGACAAACAGAGAGACAGACAGAGAGACAAACAGAGAGACAGACAGAGAGACAAACAGAGAGACAGACAGACAGAGACAAACAGAGAGACAGACAGAGACAGAGAGACAAACAGAGAGACAGAGAGACAAACAGAGAGACAGACAGACAGAGAGACAGACAGAGAGACAACAAACAGAGAGACAAACAGA
>NW_026551079.1:0-687 GCF_027596085.1 Anoplopoma fimbria | reverse complement strand
AACTGGTTCTAAACAGCAGTATATGCAATTTCAGGTCATTTTCAGGAAAAACTAAAGTTAACAATGCAAAAGGCTACTATTTGCCACTTTACAGCTCTCAAAACATATTTCTGCAGGATAGTCACTGAAATGTGGATAATGTAATGGTTTCCATCAAGAAACTGGCTCTAAACAGCATTACTTGCAATTTCAGGTCATTTTCAGCTAAAACTGTGGGTAACGCCACACATTCTGCCAAAAGCTGCTATTTATCACTTTACAGCTCCCAAAACTGTCTCTAAACAGCAGTATTTGCAATTTCAGGTCATTTTCAGCTAAAACTGTGGGTAACGCCACACATTCTGCCAAAAGCTGCTATTTATCACTTTACAGCTCTCAAAACACATTCCTGCAGGATAGTCACTAAGAATTAGGATAATGTTCAATGTAACATATTTTACATAGTTTCCATCAATAAACTGGTTCTAAACAGCAGTATTTGCAATTTCAGGTCATTTTCAGGAAAAACTAAAGTTAACAATGCAAAAGGCTACTATTTGCCACTTTACAGCTACCAAAACATATTTCTGCAGGATAGTCACTGAAATGTGGATAATGTAATGGTTTCCATCAAGAAACTGGCTCTAAACAGCATTACTTGCAATTTCAGGTCATTTTCAGCTAAAACTGTGGGTAACGCCACACATT
>NW_026551078.1:0-937 GCF_027596085.1 Anoplopoma fimbria | reverse complement strand
TTTTAAATCTACCCGGCATGCAATGCGCGGTGATCGCCGGAACCTATTTCCCGGTCACCGGGATTCTACCGGGACGCCTCCTCTAGCTCCCAGACGGCTCAACCTCCTCTAGCTATGCTAGCTATAGGAGGTTGAGCCGGCCAGGTCACCAGGTACCAGTACCGTAAAAACACCGGTAATCCGGCACACCGGTATACAGGAGGATGAGCCGTCCAGATAAACATCCGTGAAAACATCATGACGTGACGTCACTGCACGCGACTGTGACAAACAGAAGCGTTAAATAGACAATGACATTAAAATGAAGAGAATGAAACATTAAATAAAGAGAATAAAACATTTAAATGAAGATAATATAACATTTAACAATGGCCAAGCTGTCATCCCTGATGAACGTACCTCCTACACTTGTAGCCACGGGACATACTGGCGAAAGCTCTGTGCAGCTCCTTCAGCCACCGGCTGCTTCACCCCCGGTGTGTGAAGGAGAGGTACCGCAGGTCCTTCCTTCCTGCTGCTGTCAGGCTGCACAACCAACTCTGCTCCCAGCAGACCACATGACCACAGGACAATAATAACATAATAACATGACAATAGAAACCTGTGCAATACATTGCACTGTGCAATAATGGTTAAAAAAGTTAAAAGTAGTTGAAATAGTTGTTGTTTTTCTCTGTCTGTAAATATAGTATTTCAGTTATTGTTGTTTTTTCTACTGTTTTTTTATTGCTTATTTATAATACTTGTTTTATTTTATTTTTATTTTTCATTTTTTATTTTATTTATTTTAAAAATAAGAACTTGAAAATGTAAATATATACATATATATATATATATATATATATATAAATATATTGTGTTTTATATGTATGAACAAATGTCTCAATAAAGTTATTGAATTTAAAAATGAATAAATAAATAAATTAAAAAAATTAAA
>NW_026551077.1:0-1247 GCF_027596085.1 Anoplopoma fimbria | reverse complement strand
AGTATATAAGTTGTTTTGTTGACATGCTGACTGAATGTTGAGTGTTTTTGGCAGCGTTATTGTAATTTTAAGACTGTTCATTTGTATACTGCTAAGTAGCTAGCTAAACTCTGCTTCGTCAGTGGCTGCCATGGAGCGGCATGTGACCAGCATATTGCGCGCATTTTGATTGAGTTTTAGCTCAGTAAGACACGCATTCAAAGTATGACGTTTGATTTAATACTAATGCGTTTGTGTGTTTACTTTTGTACCTATGTGAATACGTTGAAAACGATGCCTCATTCTCAATGAAGCTGCCACAGAGAAAGCATCGTGTCCGAGCACCTTTATTGATTTCTCTCCTTTTCAGGGTGTAACACAGAAATGTGTTTTGGGGGCTTTAAAGTGATAAATAGCAGCTTTTGGCAGTATGTATTAGGGCTGTGTTCAAAAAATCGATCCGCGATCCGATATCGATTCACGCTCAAAAAGCACGATATCGATCCAAAAATGTCTGGATCGATCTTTTCCAGGTGACTAAAGGCACTATTTTCTTTGACGCGCAAGGCGCACTATAAAAAGCGAGTGCCCGCTAAACGAAACCGAAACTTAAGCTAGCGAGATGGCTGAAGCGGCACCACTGACATCACCTTCTGGAATGAAGGCTGATGTTTGGCAAAACTTCGGATTCAGACGTTACGAGGACAAAGACGAACTAGACAGAACAAAAGCAGTGTGCAAACTGTGTCAGACAGAGGTAAAATATAGTGGCAATACCACGAATCTCCGCAACCATTTATCCAGGCACCACGGCAACCTAGCTAAATCTGCCGCGAGCCAAACAGCACTGGAAAAGGCATTTGGGGTTAAGTTTCCCTCGAATTCTACGCGTGCCTTGAGCATAACCGAGGGTGTCGGAATATTTACTAGCACACTTATAATAAGTTTTCTAATATAGAGGGCCATTTAATTGTAATTTATTTATATTTTATTTGGTCATTGTTGTTTAGTTCTGGTCATTGTTTTAATTCTGCCATGGATATGTTACTTAAATTTCAAATAATACTTGGATTTTTTGTCTAAAATAAATACTTGATTCTTGACTCTTCTCTCTCTGTGTCCCTCTTACACGTACACAGATACAATCACAAACACATGGAGCTGTTTTGTCTATGGGACAGTATTTATTTGCATTATGTCTGTAAATAGATCGATGCTCGAATCGAATCGGATCGAATCGTGGATCGAATCGGATCGTGACCTTATGA
>NW_026551076.1:0-1059 GCF_027596085.1 Anoplopoma fimbria | reverse complement strand
CCCCTCAAGGGGACGGCTCCTGAAGTCCCCAAAAAGTCCAAAGGAACATATATCGGGTGGGCGGTGGGGGCCCGGAGGAGGGTTAGAACTCCTCCGAGGCTGCAGAGTCAGAGTCCTCGAAGGCTGAGGCAAGGCGGACGGGCAGAACCCCTCTGGGGGACGAACAGGAGGACGACCAAGGCGGATGGGCAGAACCCCTCTGGGGGCGAACTGGAGGACGACCAGACCGACGGGGCCTCTCTGGGGGTCGGCCACGGCGAGGTCTCTCGAGGCGGGCGGATCCTCTCTGGAGGTAAGGCGAGGGTCTCTCTCGAGGCGGGCGGATCCTCCCTGGAGGTCGGGCAAGGATCTCTCGTGGCGGGCGGATCCTCTCTGGAGGTCTGGCGAGGTCTCTGAGGCGGGCGGATCCTCTCTGGAGGTCGGGCGGGTCTCTCGAGGCGGCGGATCCTCTGGAGGTCGGGCGAGGTCTCTCGAGGCGGGCGTATCCTCTCTGGAGGTCGGGCGAGAGGCTCTGGAGACTGGGGCTCTGGAGACTGGGGCTCTGGAGACTGGGGCTCTGGAGACTGGGGCTCTGGTGGCAAGGTCTCTCGGACCTGGGGCTCTGGCGGCAAGGCGGGAACAGGAGCAGGGGGACGCTGCGACCCAGCGGAAGCAGGGGAAGGCTGCGGCCCAGCCGGGACTGGAGTCGGCCGGAGCACCGACGGGACAGGCGGTGCAGGAGTCGGACAGAGCGGCGAGCGGGTCAGGAGGTGCAAGAGTCGGCAGGGGCGCCGACGGAACAGGAAAGTCGGCAGGGGCGCCGACGGGTCAGGAGTCGGCCGGAACGCCGACTGGACAGGAGTCGGCCGGAACGCCGACTGGACAGGAGTCGGCCGGAGGCGCCGACGCGGATCAGGAGTCGGCCGGGACGCCGGACGGAACAGGAGTCGGCCGGAGCGCCGACGGAACAGGAGTCGGCCGGAACGCCGGCGGGACAGGAGTCGGCCGGAACGCCGACGGGACAGGAGTCGGCCGGGACGCCGACGGGACAGGAGTCGGCCGGAAGGCCGGCGGGACAGG
>NW_026551075.1:0-506 GCF_027596085.1 Anoplopoma fimbria | reverse complement strand
CTTTTAAGGCAGTGAAACGGCGTAAAATGACCGGCATCACAGCGTCAAAACACCCGCAGCAGAGTGCTCCAAGTCAGGGTAAACTCTGGGAGTGACAGCGGGTCTTTTAGCACGCTAAAACGGCGTAAAATGACCTCCAGCAGCCCAGGGAGGAAAAAAATAGCAGGCGCTTTCCGGAGGATTTTAGTGCTGAAATCCGGCTGAATCTGGCTTTTAAGGCAGTGAAACGGCGTAAAATGACCGGCATCACAGCGTCAAAACACCCGCAGCAGAGTGCTCCAAGTCAGGGTAAACTCTGGGAGTGACAGCGGGTCTTTTAGCACACTAAAACGGCGTAAAATGAACCGAAACAACCGTGCTGCTCCATCCGCGAGAAAATGACCGCGACCGCCGGCTGAAAACGTCCGTAAAAGAGAGAGCATGAAGTGGGTAAAGAGTGGTGCCATCAGCCTGTCTCTCCATGCTGCTCCATCCGCGAGAAAATGACCGCGACCGCCGGCTGAAAA
>NW_026551074.1:0-4463 GCF_027596085.1 Anoplopoma fimbria | reverse complement strand
CTTATAAAGCATTAATTAAACATTGATTAATGCTTATTAAGCATTAAATAACCATTAATTAATGCACCCTTATTGTAAAGTGTTACCTAAAATATAATACAAAACCACACACCATCTCCTCTTTGGTAGGAGATGAACTTGATTCTTCTGACACTGATCAGGCCCCATCCAATGAATATGAAAATGAGACCGTCGTTGAGATGGAGGAAAATGCACCAGGCCAAGACTCCTTTTCAGACTCCTTTTCCCTTTTCACTCCCATTGATGATGCTGAAGATGTCGAGCAGACACGTCCACACAGGGCCGCTGACAGGTTTGGCTGGGCCCGACAAATTCTCTCAATGGGCCCCCCCCAAAAAAACCCACACACCTTATCTCACTGCGGGCCTGTTCTTCCTCTCTCTCATCCTGTTTGGTAGCCTGTTCTTCCTCTCTCTCATCCTGTTTGGTAGCCTGTTCTTTCTCTCTATCCCGTTTGGTAGCCTGTTCTTCTTCTCTCTCATCCTCTCTAGCCTCTCCTATAAAGGTGAACATATTTCCTGATAAAAGGGCTATATCTAAATTAACAGGGGTCAAAATGAACCATTTAAAAAAGAACAAATTGAAAACCCTTTAATTTGACGATTTAACACAGAAAAGAATAGACTGATCAACTTGGCTAACTCTATCCCAAAGACTACAAAGTTTAAAAATCTAAAGGTTTTTTTTTTTTGTTCCCAAAATTGTCAAACGCCGAAACACAACCACAGAATTCCTTGTGCAGCTCCCAAACACATGACGTCGGGATGACAAGCCCATTTATTACGGATAAACCAAAAGGATTATTTACAACTTTAATTGGATAGGCTATGGATATGGACTGAGTGAAGTTATGGCTTTCAGAATCATACCACAATAAAACTCACGCTATTGTATTCACTTAGAGCTCATTAACTGCACATTTCATCGACCATTTTTCACTTGACCAAGGGGAATCATGTCAAGGGTACTTTTATTTATCGCCAGACCCGTTTATGTCCGCTGAACTTCCAGAGAATGTTTGGGGAACAAGGTGCATGGAGCCCATTCATCTGGCGAGTTTCAAGTTAACGGGGCAATCAGAAACTAAGTTACAGGCTACCCCCAAACGTCACGTTTATAACCCATTCGTTACATCCAACTCTATCTAAATGGCAATTTCACATGTTGCCATGCCACTGGCTTATTTTAAACCATGAGCCGCGTTACACTGGCTGTAATTCAGCTGACTGGGAATGATTCTCAAATCAATTCAGCCTGATTGGAGTGCGCAGCGCGTGCCTGCCTGAAACATTTGATTTGGACATACATGGGCCTATTTGCGGGGTAATGTGCATATTCTAAGATTCAATTAGATATAGGCGTATGAAACACAGTGTAATAAAGCCGTTGTGGTTATCAAATTATTCAATGCCCCCTGTCTGTCTGATATTGATCTCCGTGTGACTTGCTCATGTGGTGCTGCGCTAATATGTTTGACACGCCGCCTGTGCCTGTGTTACTTGACGACGGGGCTGGAAAAAGTTGGCCGTGTCTTACCTGGCTGTGCTGCACAGCTGCCTTTACTGGTACCTGCAGCATCACCTGAGTCTTTTCTGAAATATTTATAAAGAGATCCCCTCAGGCTTTCGGCTTCTTTCCTCTCTTTTTCGCCTTTCTTTTTTTTCAGGGCTCCTGACTTGTGCATGTTGAATCAGCCGCGCACTGACCACTAATGGAATGATGTCGCCAAAATGGTTTGGTCTCTCCAAAGACCAAACCATTTTGGCATAGGGGTGATAGGGGGTTATTGGCCGTTTTTTCAAGGGCAATGAAGGCAAACAATCTAGGAGTCATTAATTGAATGCAAATAAAGCACTTTTCTTCTCTAAATCAACACATTTTGAAGTATACATACAATAATTAATCCCAACTTCATGGGGTCCAGTTATGGGCCCCCCCATTCCAGGGCCAGTCCAGGGCCCGGGACAACGTACCCGTTTGTCCCCCCTGTCGGCGGGCCTGCGTCCACATCTTGAAGAAGACTCATCTGCTGATGATGATATTGGCGATCCAGACTATAAACCATCCTGTAATGAGTCCTCTGCCCCTGAAAATGAAAACAGCCTAAACAATACTGTCCAAAGGAAACGAAATAAACGCCTCAGTCCAGGAACATGGAAGCAAAATGAATCCAAGGAGAAACGTCTCAAAGGAATGCCATACAACCTCAAAGGTGGCAAAGAACGAAGTGCAAAGGCTATGGGCCCTCCTGTAACTCGAAGTTCTGTCAAAAATCCCAACTCGAGGCTGCCAATCCATTACAGAAGAGCAGCGGCAGTGGATATTTCAGAAAGTTTGGTCAATGAACACCTGGAAAGAACGTCAGTTATACATCACTGCTTTGGTCACAAAGGTTGACATAAAGCAAAGGAAAGTTGCTGAGGGATCCCGACGCAGTATATCATTTTCCTACCAACTGAAACTTCAGGATGGAAGCAGTTGTAAGGTGTGCAAGTCACTCTTTTGCTCTACAATTGGTGTCCCTGAAAGAACCATTACACACTGGCTGAACGAAGACACCATCGACCACGACGATCAAGCAGCAGCCCCGCCATCTAAATACGGACCTAAGAGTGGTAAGCATGCAAAGCTGGAAACTTGTGTCACAGATTTCCTTAAGGACTGGTTGAAGGACCTGCCCACTGTTGATTCACACTACTGCAGAAGCACAGCAACCTACAAAAACAAGAGGTTCCTTCACCCAGGCACAACCATCTCCCAACTACATAGGGAATATGAACAGGCGGCTGCAACTGTTGAAGTGAGGGCAGTTGGGATACGACATTTCACAGATGTGTTCCATGAAGAAAACTATTCCGTATTCATCCCGCGAAAAGATCAGTGTGATGTTTGTGTTTCATTCAAGCATGGGAATATCAGTAAGGTTGAGTATGATGCTTCTTCGACAACTTGCCTCATCAATAGGCATCAGTCAAAATAAGTGAGAATAACCCAGCTCAGATAAGCTGGAGGGAGAAGTGAGGAGATGCACATGCCTCCTCAGCGTTTTGTTAAGTTATTAACGTTAAGGCTTAGGCCTACCCTTCCTCATGGTCTGTTACAGTAGTGGGAAAAAAGAAATGCACTGTTTTGCCTCACTTATTCCAGAATTAATTCGGCCCAAGTCAGGTTCAAAATTTAGTAAATCACAAAGGCATGTTCATAAATTGGCCTAAGTCATCTTATCCTCTTATGTTACACAATTGACTGACATCATTATTTGTATATCAATAGTAATCTATTGTCATAACCTTTGTGTTTGAAATGATTCATAAATATCATATACTCTATATATGGTTCAGTTTTTTTCTGTTTTCTGAACAACTTGAAAATATGACTTAGGCCATTACTTTAAGAGGGTGACGGTATATAACTCTTTGTCTGTTGCTTAGGATTTGACATATCCTACCTGTCCACCTCGTCCTCATCCAAACATACTGTTCACAATGTTGTTTGTTCATTTTATAATGGATGCCAAAGCCAGTGTCAACTTTATTGGTTCCTTTGTTAGTTTATTTTTATTCATATGGAAAATCTCAAGTACACCTAATAAGTAAAATTATTCTAAAGCCAAACACCCAAAAGGTTGAAGTTTGATTTATTGTCATTGCACAACACAAAGAGTTGCAAAAACCCACTTTTTTATGGAATGTGAAGATGAGTTGAGTCTGACTGCCTGAGGGAAAAGTTGCTCTGTAGTCTGGTGGTATGATAGCTGATACCTCCGTATTGACTTATTCATATGCAGATTTTCGTATTAGCATTACTACAGAGAGTGACATACTCCATGAAAAGTCTCTACAGCTTTTGGAACCGACTGAGAGATGGTCCAGCTGTAATCAGCGTTGCCGCCTTCAGAAAAGGGCGTTGCTTCACGTGTGGTTTAAAAGAAAAGGATGGGTATTCTCTACAAACAAACTTTTTGCACCACCTGCATGTTCAAACCAGAAAGTCGGGCCTTTTTTGTATCTGCATACAAATCAACGAAAGGATGCAAATTGACCCAGTTTAGACGACCGGAAAATTTAAGACAGAGCTGGAAGAAGAATTCTTCAATGGAGTTGTTTTTTATTTGATCATGTGATACAGTAAACGACAGTACACGATAAATCACGATGTCATGCGGAACTTTGCACTAAATTCTTACTCTGACAAATTTTGTTCAACACTTTCTGTTCCTGTTCCTGTTAGTAAGAGAATATCATATATTAAGTTTGTTAGATCCGTCCGCTGTTTCAGGAAACTAGGTCACAACGATCTTTACCTAGTTTTTTTATACTAAATAAATGAGTTTTAATATGTTATTTAAAAAGAGAATGAATTCACAACAGGAACTCAATAATATTTCACAGAAAACATGTCTAAAATTTAAATTATATATATATAGCAGTCCTGAGTGAAGT
>NW_026551073.1:0-1738 GCF_027596085.1 Anoplopoma fimbria | reverse complement strand
CGCTGGAGAGAAGAACCCCATAATCCTCCCAAAGGATAACCACATCGCCTTGTTGCTTGTCAGACACCATCACGCCCAAGTCAAACACCAAGGCCGTCACCTGACAGAAGGAGCCGTCAGAGCTGCAGGTTTATGGCTCTTGGGGGGGAAGAGGCTCATCAATTCAGTCTTACACAAATGTATAACTTGTCGCAAACTCAGAGGCAAAATGCAAGAGCAACGCATGGCAAATTTGCCTCCAGAACGCCTTCAAACCTGCCCTCCATTTACATATGTGGGATTGGATGTCTTTGGACCCTGGTGTATTACTGCCAGACGAACAAGAGGAGGACAAGCTGAGAGCAAACGGTGGGCTATGATGTTCTGCTGTATGAGCTCCAGAGCCGTCCACATTGAGGTCATTGAGTCAATGGACACTTCAAGTTGTATTAACGCTTTGAGGCGTTTCTTTGCCATAAGAGGACCTGCCAAACAGCTAATGTCCGACTGCGGCACAAATTTCATAGGAGCATGTAAGGAACTTGGAATGAGCCAAAACCAACCAGATGCCACGGTGCAGAGGTACCTAAACCAACAAGGGTGCTCATGGGAATTCAACCCCCCACACGCCTCACACATGGGCGGTTCTTGGGAACGTCTGATTGGGGTGGCCCGAAGAATCCTGGACTCAATGCTTCTCGAACAGCACAATCGCCTAACCCATGAGGTTTTGTGTACACTAATGGCAGAAGTGACAGCTATTGTAAATGCAAGGCCACTAATCCCAGTTTCCAATGATCCTGACGATCCATTCATTCTGTCGCCATCAATGCTCCTAACTCAAAAAACTGGAGTCCCACCTCCACCAGGAGACTTTACAGATAAAGATCTCTTCACCAAACAGTGGAGACAAGTACAGGCTTTTGCCAACAGATTCTGGAGTCGTTGGAGTCGAGAGTACTTGCCAACCTTGCAGTGTCGCAAGAAATGGACCAAATCTTACCAAAACCTGCAAATAGGAGACGTTGTCCTTCTCAAAGACAGTCAAGCTACCCGCAACAACTGGCCCATGGCTACCATCACAAAGGCCTTCCCTGGAGAAGACGGAAGGGTGAGGAAGGTGGAATTGAGGACCACAAATCAGGGACATCCAAAAACTTTCTTCAGACCAGTCTCAGAAGTTGTCTTACTTCTTACTAAAGACTGATGTTCAGAGACTCATGTAGTCCATCGGGTTGAATTAATGACCTCATAGAGGTCAGACGGGGAGTGTGTTGCCTTTCAAGCATAAATCTGAATGGTCTTTGTTTTGAAAAAGCTCTTATTTTGAAGGGCCGTTTTCACCCTAATGTTTCCGGTCATAGGTTTGTTTTAGTTTAGTAGTCTGAGGAAGCTAACCGAATTTGCATATCTACATTTCTGTGTTCAACCGCATGATTGTATCAATGTAAACGTCACAGAGGCAACGTCGTAAGTTGATAATTTCATTATTACATTCATAAGTTAATGTTAGAAAGTACTATTTACATGAAAAATGCATGTGATATGTTTGTGGCTAAAAACGATTTATTTACATGTGGAAAGCACCTGTTACAGTGCGAAATGGTAATTTTCGTATTTGTTTTGTTACAGTTTTCACTCTGACCTTGTACAATGAGAAAAAGAGCCACAGTAAAGAGCAACTAAAGCTTACTACGACTCACGTCTTCATTTATAAGGAAGAGTTTAACTAGTTGTATAGCTGCAGTTGCTACACTGC
>NW_026551072.1:0-532 GCF_027596085.1 Anoplopoma fimbria | reverse complement strand
AAAGCTTATGATGCTTTGTTTGTTTAGAAGATAACAATGTGATAGCAAGTGTCAGTGTTGTTAGCATACTATATGTGTGTGTGTATATATGCAGCTGTTGGGTAAATTAGTATTGTCTTACTTTCCTCCACCGGCTGTATGTGACAACAGCTGCTTACACATAGTTTAAAAACAAAAGAGAGGACTTGACGTTTCTCACTGTGATGATTGAAAATACTTTTTATAACATATCTGTGAATATGTAATTTTATACTTCATGTTTTATCAGTGTGTTTCCATCAATGGGTCACAGATATAGATTGAAATGCAGTTCCTTCAATGGCCACTAGATGTACACTGGAAATAAATGTTAATTTAAAAAAAGTCCCAAACAAACAAAATTGACACTTGCACACAGCACATATCATTTTTTGCATTTATTTGTTTATTCATTTCATATTATATTTCCTTATTTGTATTGACAAATGTTTATATTTTCATGAAGTTTAATAAGTGAATGAATACATATTTCTAATGCTTATTATTTGATTAA
>NW_026551071.1:0-714 GCF_027596085.1 Anoplopoma fimbria | reverse complement strand
AATTTCCCGCTGCTTGGGACTTTAATAAAGGATTATCTTATCTTATCTTATCTTATCTTATCTTATCTTAATGTATATTTATTCGGTTCTTTTCTTATTTTTTTACATTTCCCTTTTGCACTTTAAGCTTTATGTGATGAATGTTTTTATAATACTGAGGAACTTATATTTTGTACTATTAATCCAATATATTGAATTAACTTTAATGACTGTTTATCTCTTGAAAATATTGACTTATTATTGTGATCTTCTGAATAATTAGTTTGGAATTGTTACATCTAATGGAAAAGATGTTTTCAGTTTTGATGAACTTTTTATTTTTGAGACCAAAATTCACTTAATGATTAAACTCAATACTAGTTCATGATAAAGTAGTTTATTTTGTCCATTGTACATGCAAAAGTGTATTTTCTGAATAAAAATATATTTGATGTAATATGAGTTTGCTGTGATGAAATAAATAATCTTTTTATAAAATTCCAAAGACAGATGGGTTTTATATTTCCAAGCAGTGAGAACATTAGCAATAAAACAATATAAATATATATACACACACGTAAGTATATCTACATATGACACTATTATTAGTTTGTTTTTGCCCATTCTGCCTCTTCTCTCCCTCTTTTCAGACACATTCCCAGGAAGAATCGATTTCTGAGAAAAAAAAACACATGCAAACTGTTAAGCTGTTAAAAAAGCAGGAACAGTGCTGTT
>NW_026551070.1:0-894 GCF_027596085.1 Anoplopoma fimbria | reverse complement strand
TGGAGAACCTCATTCAGTGTGTTGCCGATGTTGAGGGAAAAAGGCTAGATGTTGAGGATGCAAAGCAGTGTGGTGAAAGTCCCATGAAAGCATCTAAAAATGTTGAAAACGAAAAATTCTGGGTGTTGAAAATGGTAGGCAGAGCGAATGTATTGTTCAGAAGGAGGGGAATAATGCAGGCAAAGAGTCAGCAGAGACTGTTGAGGCTGGGCCCATCCCTGCTGCAGCAGAGGGATGCAGTGGCAGTGAGGAAGGGTTGATGGAGGAGGAAGATACTGTGTGTAAACCTCCTCTCCTCAAGAGAAAACAGGGCAGTGAAACCTGTGGCTCCAAAGCCAAGAAAGCAACGGCTAGTGGAGAGCAGGAGGAGACAGTGTCTAGTGATGAGCAGGCAGAGGTACAGTCTAGTGAGGAGGAGGAGATGGAGGACGGTGCCACAGACAGTCAGCCCCTCACAGACTCAACGCTGCTTTCTGCTTCTCAGTTGGAAGAGTTGTACACCGTACATAGCATACAAATGTTCCTTCAAAAACAAAAAATATGAAGAATGTCCAATTTGAAGAGTATTTTGCAGATAAGAGTATACTGTTGCTTTCAGTCAAGGCTCAGATGAGCATCAGAGGGGAGGGAGGTTTCTCTGAGCAAGAAGTCTACAGATTGAAGAAGATTGCTCTGAGACTCAAACAAGAGCTACATGCTGAAGACTATGTGTAGAGCAGTTGGCCTCCTGTTTCTTCTCATCTGTGTGTCTCTCCTCACATCAAAAACAATGACTTATTTTAAGGTTTCCACTCTTAATTTAAATGGAGCTAGAGATGTGAGGAAGAGGGCTTGCCTGTTTGAAACTCTTAAACTTAAAAAAATTAATATAATGATGCTCCAGGAGACTCACAG
>NW_026551069.1:0-661 GCF_027596085.1 Anoplopoma fimbria | reverse complement strand
ATACCTAGCAGTTTACCACTTGCAACCTACTCTACAACTGTACCCACAATACCCATCTGCTACAACTTACCTGTACCTGTGAAAATACAAAAAGAAAAGTAAAGAGGAGTTAAAGAAGGAAAACGTGGTCATTGCATGAGTGGAACCCAGTTAAACCTCCTATGGTCTGTACCAATCCCTTTCAAGCAGGGAAGCTGCACAAACACTAGATAGCTTGACAGTAAAAAACCGCTGTAAGCTGGAACAGTGAGACAGTAAAAAAACGGGACTGTAAGCTGGAACAGTGAAAACAGTGACCTGGAAAAAATAAAAGCACCCTGCAAACAGCAGGTGGACCCAAAACATCCAACATGGCTGAAACCATTGAGCAGCTCAAAAGTGAGCGGACAGTAGCCAAACGATCCTTCACACGACTAAGGAACAATATCATCAGAACTCACGACAGCATGTCAGAAGACCAGCTCCGAGATAGCTTCAGTAAAATCACCATTGCAGCCGAGAAAGTCATGGAAACCAATGACGAAGTCATGGCAGGTGTCATTGAAGAAGAGGAGGCAAAGCTGGATGAAGGAGGATCAGTTAAGCTGACCGAACAGCAAAGCGCTGACATAGCTAAGACCATCAGTGAATGTAATCAGAAGCTGAAGGAAGTGGAAGAGCT
>NW_026551067.1:0-1468 GCF_027596085.1 Anoplopoma fimbria | reverse complement strand
AGGGTGGTATGGCCGTAAGCAAATATTGTGCCTACCAAAGGGCCTTTTAAAGATACTATATCACCACGCTTTGCTCTTTCGTCTATACAGGGAGCGCCTGCAGATTTCCAGACACACTCACAGCTTTTAAATGTCAAATCAGAATGTACAAAGTGGCTATAAGGATCACAAATGTAGTGCAGTAAAAAGATTAATATTTACTGTTGAAATGTAGAATACGTTAGCATAAAATTGAAAAGAAAATGATCGATGAGCTTAGGAATGATGAAAGCCATCATTTAACTGGATTTGTGTCATTTCTATACCGGCAAGTCATGATCTAGCTATTTCCTTCCCACCCTGTCGGTGTCCACTGAAAAAGCAGCAGCGCCCTCTGCTTTTTGTAAAGAGGAGTGAAAAAGCTTACAGCACCTGGTATTCCCAGGCGGTCTCCCATCCAAGTACTGACCAGGCCCGACCCTGCTTAGCTTCCGAGATCAGACGAGATCGGGCGTGTTCAGGGTGGTATGGCCGTAAGCAAATATTGTGCCTACCAAAGGGCCTTTTAAAGATACTATATCACCACGCTTTGCTCTTTCGTCTATACAGGGAGCGCCTGCAGATTTCCAGACACACTCACAGCTTTTAAATGTCAAATCAGAATGTACAAAGTGGCTATAAGGATCACAAATGTAGTGCAGTAAAAAGATTAATATTTACTGTTGAAATGTAGAATACGTTAGCATAAAATTGAAAAGAAAATGATCGATGAGCTTAGGAATGATGAAAGCCATCATTTAACTGGATTTGTGTCATTTCTATACCGGCAAGTCATGATCTAGCTATTTCCTTCCCACCCTGTCGGTGTCCACTGAAAAAGCAGCAGCGCCCTCTGCTTTTTGTAAAGAGGAGTGAAAAAAGCTTACAGCACCTGGTATTCCCAGGCGGTCTCCCATCCAAGTACTGACCAGGCCCGACCCTGCTTAGCTTCCGAGATCAGACGAGATCGGGCGTGTTCAGGGTGGTATGGCCGTAAGCAAATATTGTGCCTACCAAAGGGCCTTTTAAAGATACTATATCACCACGCTTTGCTCTTTCGTCTATACAGGGAGCGCCTGCAGATTTCCAGACACACTCACAGCTTTTAAATGTCAAATCAGAATGTACAAAGTGGCTATAAGGATCACAAATGTAGTGCAGTAAAAAGATTAATATTTACTGTTGAAATGTAGAATACGTTAGCATAAAATTGAAAAGAAAATGATCGATGAGCTTAGGAATGATGAAAGCCATCATTTAACTGGATTTGTGTCATTTCTATACCGGCAAGTCATGATCTAGCTATTTCCTTCCCACCCTGTCGGTGTCCACTGAAAAAGCAGCAGCGCCCTCTGCTTTTTGTAAAGAGGAGTGAAAAAAGCTTACAGCACCTGGTATTCCCAGGCGGTCTCCCATCCAAGTACTGACCAGGCCCGACCCTGCTTAGCTT
>NW_026551066.1:0-567 GCF_027596085.1 Anoplopoma fimbria | reverse complement strand
ACGACTCTTCATCATTACACTTTTGGGAAAGTTTTACGTTGGCTGCAAATTATAATCTACAATCTACAATCAGATTTTTGAAATGCCACTCTGGCATGAATAGAGTACTAAATACTATATAATAATAAAAGTACTAATACAACAATACTCAATACCTGCATGTTGCATTGAAGACATACTGTGTATCCGGGAAGGAAAAGCGGGACGTCTGCGCTGCAGCCACACAAACCTACAACCATCAAGCTAGCCTCCAGCTGCTAGCCTCCACCTGCTAGGCTACAACCATCAAGCTAGCCTCCAGCTGCTAGCCTCCAGCTGCGAGCCTCCAGCTGCTAACCTCCAGCTGCGAGCCTCCAGCTGCTGACCTCCAGCTGCTAGCCTCCAGCTGCTAACCTCCAACTGCTAACCTCCAGCTGCTAACCTCCAGCTGCTAGCCCCAGCTGCTAACCTCCAGCTGCTAGCCTCCAGCTGCTAGCCTCCAGCTGCTAACCTCCAGCTGCTAGCCTCCAGCTGCTAGCATCTGACCTCCAACTGCTAGCCTACAACCACCTTGACTGCAGCTCTCCT
>NW_026551065.1:0-1081 GCF_027596085.1 Anoplopoma fimbria | reverse complement strand
TCATTAATCAGTATTTCAGCTCTATTTGAACAGCTGGCTAGTTAGCTTTTTTTTTCAATCAATATTATTATTATTATTAACCTTCTTCCAGGATAATCCATTGAGACCGAGGTCTCATTTTCAAAAGTTTTAGTAATATAACAACACAGATAAAAAAATAAAATAAAAACAAGAAAGGCAGTAAAACAACAACCATGAATAAAACATCAAATATACATTTTCACATATCAATCATCATATACAATATGGTTAAAGTCATTCATGGAGTTGAACAAGTTGTGGCTGGTGAACCAAAGTCCTTTTTTTGGCCTGAACAAGTCCTTCAAGGACTCGTTTGCGCTGCTTAGCCATGTGCCTTTTTCTTGCAGGCCTTTCTGCCTCTACCTCCTGCTTCCTTTTCTCTGCCTCTACCTCCTGCTTCCTTTTCTCTGCCTCTACCTCCTGCTTCCTTTTCTCTGCCTCTACCTCCTGCTTCCTTTTCTCTGCCTCTACCTCCTGCCTCCTTTTCTCTGCCTCTACCTCCTGCTTCCTTTTCTCTGCAGCAGTAGATGTTGCGGGCTGACACTCCAGCTCCATCCTCCTCTCTCTGGCTATGTGCACTGACTCTGTCTCTGGGCCTTGTCCCTTGTTCCTGCTGTACTGATGTTGCTACATAACGTAACTTAAACTTAACGCCAATCCTGATTCCAGATTCCCATCCCACTCCAGAGAGGGTTAGGTATTATGGAAAAACAGGAAGTGGTTTGGAGGAGGAGAGGTTCTGCTCCTGAAATACTGCTACGTAGCTTCAATTGAAGAACTGGAACATCTGAAACTACACTTTCATCCAGAAATAGATTCTGTTTCTTCTTCTCTGGTGTTTTTTAGGACTGAAATGTGTTGCATTCTGTTGCTACACACTGAACACAGACAGGAAGTGGGGAGCTTTATTCTGAAAGGATTCACAGGAAATTTATAGCATGCTGTTGTGTGAATATATATTAACAGTGTTTAGTGGAGAGTGCTGCAGTTACTCACTCTGACCACTGGAGGAAAACTTTGGAGGGAGAATGAAAACTTTACTCAAAGAAACAAAAAAAAA
>NW_026551064.1:0-497 GCF_027596085.1 Anoplopoma fimbria | reverse complement strand
TTAGATAATGGTCCGATAAAAAAGAGTTCTGTTGAGAGACAATTACATTTTCTACTTCAATACCATAAACCAGAACAAGGTCGAGGATATGGTTAAAACAGTGAGTCGGTTTATGTACACACTAACAGAAGCCAATAGAATCTAGTAATGAACTAAACGCAGTACTAAGGCTATCATTATAACATCCACATGAATATTGTAATCTTTCTACAATAATAACTTTATCAGCAAACACGATGAAGCCAGAGAATGTGTGACTGTGTGGTGTGACGCAGAGCTGTTACACACCAATGAACACCAGTACAGGGAGTCATCTGATCCACATCCACATATCACTTCATGGACCTTTACCTTGTGTTTGTCTCTGTGTGGACAGACACAATGTGAGCTGATTCTTCATGATTCCTCCACAGAGAGGACCAGGAGAGCTCACAGGTTCCCAGAGGTCAGTCTGCCCAGCAGCAACAAACACACCTGGACTCCATATTTATGGTCTG
>NW_026551063.1:0-537 GCF_027596085.1 Anoplopoma fimbria | reverse complement strand
CCGCTCTGCCTCCGCTGCGGTCGGAACCAGAACCCGATGCAGCTTGATGATGAGTTTACACCTGTTGCTGTTAAGCCCCGCCCCCTGCAGCGTTCCAGCGCTGTGATTGGCCGGCCGGGGTTCAGGTAACCTGATGTGTTCAGGTCACGTGGTCCTGACCAATGAGCTGTCCTGACCCGGAGCACCAGAGGTCAAAGTCTGACCTCAACCAGTCCTCTCTCCACCAGCTGCAAATGGCGGGACTTTTATCTCTGGTTTTTATTTATATTTATGTATATTAATTAAATATTAAATTAACTTAAGGAGAAATCAACTGAGCAGATTTCAAATATTCAGTTTTATCAAACTGAATATTGATATAAATATGAATCATTATTATTATGGTAGCCTCTGATAAATACGAAAATATGGGAACATGTAAAACAATGATGATACTTATTTTATTATAACTAATATTATTATTACTTTTATTATTATTATCATCGTCGTAAGTTTTTGTTACATTTAATATTTATATATTTTTTTATATATATTTTT
>NW_026551062.1:0-662 GCF_027596085.1 Anoplopoma fimbria | reverse complement strand
TCCCCACTGACGTCAGGACAGCAGAGTCGCTGCCCATCTTTAGGCGCAGGCTGAAAACTCACCTCTTCAAGAAGTACTACCCGGAGCCTTCCTCGTAGCACTTATTGCACTCGTATTAGTTGCTGCACTTACTGTATTCGTATCAGTTCGCTGCACTTATTGAATTTGTATTTGTTTACTGCACTTATCCTATTCGTAGTAGTTTTGTAGCACTTACTATATTCGGATTAGTCTGTTGCAATTATTGTTTTCGTAGTAATCTGCCTCTGCACTATACTTTTGCTCTGGCTTATACTTTGAGATGCTTGTTTAAGAAAGGAGATGCACTTATGACTTCTGGTGACTAGTAGTTCTCTTGAATACCTATGTTGAATACACTTCCTGTAAGTCGCTTTGGATAAAAGCGTCTGCTAAATGACTGTAATGTAATGTAATGTAATGTAATGGAAGCACACTTTTTATTACAATATGGGAGATAGATACTAGGGAATAAAAGTCACGATATCTTGGTCATTAATTCAGTTGTGACTATTATTTTTCTAATCTCTAAAAGTAGAAGTTCACTAAAAAACAGAAACATTAACAGAAGAAAATGACAGGAACAGAAAGGATGAAGACAAAGTGGCACAGAGACAGGAACACAGGGTTTAAATACACTGTGG
>NW_026551061.1:0-2928 GCF_027596085.1 Anoplopoma fimbria | reverse complement strand
ATGTAAAGGCATATGGATATGGAAAAATTTTGGAGCCACTTTTACATGATCTTGTTACACTAGAAGAGCATGGTGTGTTCATTCCAAAGCTTGGAGCTTTTGTCAAAGGAACAGTGCATAGTGTAATTGCTGATAATTTGGGCGCCCACGGTTTGGCTGGTTTCATAGAGAGCTTTTCTGGGCAATATATTTGCCGATTTTGTACTGCTCAGAAAGTAGAAATACAGTCAAAGGATGTTCATTCAGGTGCTTTTTGTCTACGCTATTCCAGTAGGAAAACGATAGGTGGCAACTCCCATGAAAATTGGTGCCTAATACGTTTCCTTCCATTTCTCATAGGGACCTTATACCAGAGGGTGAGCTGGCTTGGCAAGTGATACTAGACCTGAAGGAAATCGTAGAGTTGGTTGTGGCACCTGTTCACCGCACGAGACCATTGCGTACCTTGATGTCAAAGTGTCTGAGCACAGACACAGGTTGCTTGAGCTTATCCCAGGTGTGACGCTGAAACCTAAACACCATTATATCGAGCATTACTCACACTTGATCAGGTGCTTTGGGCCTCTTGTGGGTGTATGGACTATAAGGTTTGAGGCCAAACACAGTTTTTAAACAAGTAGCTCGACACACAAATAATTTCAGGAATATTGCACTTACTCTGGCAAGCAAACACCAGCAATTGATCAGTTATCTTGCATTCATCCAGTCTCAGTGCATCAAATGTGGAAGTTACAAATGTCTCCATAGTCCCAGTTGATGTTTTGAATGAGGAGGTTGTATTGGCTCTCAGACTGAAGTATCCAGACATCAGTCAAGTGAATCTCACAAAGAATGTCACCACTAAAGGGATCAACTACAGAAATGGGATGTTTTGGCATGTGGGTCAACGGCTGGAATGCCTGAATTTGCAGAGATCATACAAATATGTATAGTGAGAGATGAGTTGAGCTTCATAGTTCGTTTTTATACTTTGCTTGGTATCAGCACCATTTGGGGCGTTCCAGTTGACATTGTCACCAGGAAGAGAGGTTGCCCTTGTTCAGCTTGAGGAGCTGACGGATTACTGTCCACTTGTGGCCTACACAGTCGGATCCAGACGATGGTGACCCTGAAGAGACACATCGTCATTTACAGGTTTGATTTTGATAATTTACAGTGCCGTGTAAAAATCTTCAGTAACAAATTTGGTTTTAGTCCACCACATAAACTTTGTGGGTACCTCTCTGTACTCATGTCTGCTCTCTACTGACCTTCTCACTCTCCTAGTCTCCACTCTCTACTGACCTTCTCACTCTCCTAGTCTCCACTCTCTACTGACCTTCTCACTCTCCTAGTCTCCACTCCCTACTGACCTTCACTCTCCTAGTCTCCACTCTCTACTGACCTTCACCTCCTAGTCTCTCCTAGTCCTCTTACTAACTTCCCTTTGTTACCCTCCTCGCTGTCCTAGCCTCATCACATCTAGCAATGACTGTGTCCTGACCATGTATTCTGCCTGAGTGATTGAATATTTGAATAACAAGACTAATACCTGTCTACTCTGTATTTCTGTATCCACCTTAGATTAGCAAAGCAGGATGGCAGCACGAGTAACCTTCAGAGTCCTCTTTGGAGGTGAAGAGGATGCAAGAAAACTCTCCATTGAATCCGGAATACCAAGAACTGTGGAGGACTTGTGACTTAAAATCAAGAGAAGTTCAGAAGACTTCAGTACAAAGACAAAGACATGGATAATCAGTTCATGAATCTCTTGTCAACATCAGAACTTGAAGATAAAGGGACTTTGAAAGTGGTGTACACAAGCCAGGAGACAACCAGGTCCGCTCCACTCACGGAAGATTGCTGCACAATCCCAGGTACTCCTTCCAAAGC
The DNA here is from genome assembly GCF_027596085.1 of Anoplopoma fimbria. Taxonomy (NCBI): domain Eukaryota; kingdom Metazoa; phylum Chordata; class Actinopteri; order Perciformes; family Anoplopomatidae; genus Anoplopoma; species Anoplopoma fimbria. The sequence continues at coordinate 1,056 of NW_026551061.1, read as the reverse complement.
CAGCTCTTCATCACAAGAACCAAGTGATTCAGACTCCCACTCCAGCAATGATACCATCGTCTTGTCATCGCCTGAGACCCGGTCCTGCCCCTGGCCTAGACCCTTTGTCGTGCCCCGCTTCTCATCCTGTGCTGAGATTATGCTCCAGAAAGGAAATGATGAGTTCAAGGCACAGGGAACTGTTCTGTGTCCTACGCCAAAAGTACGCTCAGATATCCTTGAAGGCCTAGCTGAGGAAATAATAAAGTACACAGCTTACCCAAGGGATGAGCAATTAGAGGAAGTGGCAAAGGCTCTGATACAGTCACATCCATGTTTACTGGAAAAAGTAACACGAACTGGATACTGTGGCTGGAAGCATTACCTGAAGATAAAAATGATGAACTTCCGCACTAAGCTGAGGTTTGTGTTTTATTTAATGGGTTCTTTTTTTGTTGCTGTCCTATACCAAGGCTTATGCTTTATATTTGTGCCAGCAGAGGGTGGAGCAAGATAGTAAATGCCAGTCCGACAGATTAGAAGTCTTGCATTTAAGGTCTTGTGCCACTTTGCACCAGCATAAATGTATGAAAGACATGGCGCTAAGGACAAAACTAAAATGGAGCCCATTGTGTTTAAATTGTGAAGCAATTTTTGATCGTCAGTGAAAGGTGCTGAAAAAATATCATTGTTCTTCTCCTCAGCCGAGCTGGACACCCCCGAGGTTGCCATCAACTCTCTGAAAACAAGCGAAGTGGCCAGCAGTCTCCAGCAGCCAACATCAAGAAGCCCAGGAAGGGAGAGCAAATTTCTGTCCGAACATCCCTAGTGGCAAACAAAACACAGTTTGGAGATGGAAAGGGTGGCTTCACTGGATGGAGGTATAATGTGCAATACATATCTTACCTATCCATGATTACACCATGTTCACGGCATGGCCAGTATAAGAGCTTTTCACCCGTCATGTTTTTTGCACTATACTTCCTGTCCAGCTCAGCTCAAGCAGCCCAACAGTTCATTTTGCACAGCACTGGACACTTAAGCTGTTTTGTGGTTACTTTGCACAGTTCATTTTTC
>NW_026551060.1:0-1532 GCF_027596085.1 Anoplopoma fimbria | reverse complement strand
TTTTGCAGAGAAGCCAAGCACTTTAAAAAGAAAAGCAGACACAGATGACTCCACATAGAACTTGGAATCAAAGCCTGACCGTTTGTGCCTGTCCACATTGCATTGCATTAAGTGGACCAAAAAACTTAAAAACGGCATATCACAGATGTGCATAATCTTGAAACCACAGCCGTAGATGTAACAAACGGAACATATGTCACTCCAAAGTGTGACCATCGTCCGGTTTTCCCCATTCATGTCACCAAGTCCACAAATCCACCACCAATGAATTGTGTGGTAGGCAACTGCCTCACATTCATGCAGATTGCTTGTTTTTTGGGGGGAAATCCTGGAATGTGGAATGTGCACACCTTGAGAGAACAAAGAATGCCAAACTGTATGCCACGTCAGCAGTCCTCACATCTAGCTCACTGCAGGACATGCTGAGCAAAGGGTTGATGTCATCATAGCGGGGTAACACATGTGAAGAACTCAACATTGCTGCCAACAACAATGGAGTGGATAGTGTGTTGCCCCTACTGTCCAGGGCCCACCTCTCCAGCACTTCATCCGTTCCAAACTTGTGACCACTCAAGCTGTTGTGTATGACAGAGGTCTTCAACAGGGGGTTCGCGACCCCTAGGGGGTCCGCAGAGATACTGCAGGGGGTGTCGTGAAATGTTTGGTTGATTAGGCAATTTTTCATATTCGCCCCCCCCAAAAAAAAATAAGACAATATGAAAAATTGTCTAATCAACCAAACATTTCACGACGTCAATTTAAATAGCGACAGACAGTGTTGATATTAGCATTGGTATCAGTTGACAAGGTATGTTTATACATGGCACTAGGCCCAGTTTAATATAAAACACAATTGTATACAATATATATATAGTAGGGGGTCCCTGCTCCAACTCTCTATCAGTTTGGGGGTCCTTGGCCTGAGAAAGCGTTGAAGAGCCCTGCATTGTGTTATAGGGGGAGTGGTAACATTTGTAACAAACAGGAATCTTAGGATTGCAGCACGAACACCCAATACCACATCCCTTAGTTTTCCTATTATCTGGCGAACGTGGCCTGAAGATTTCAGTAGTTGCTTGTTTTTGAAATAGTTTTGTTTAACAAGATGAAATAAAGAGATAAAGATAAAGAGGTTTTTTTTTTTTATTGTCATTGTAGTGATACAACGAAATTCCGTTTGGCAGCTCTCAGCTAGCCAGCAGCAGTGAATAATAGTAATAATAATAATAACAATGTACAAGATAAAAAAAATATACAAAAGGAATAAAAACGTTACTATGTACAGCATTGAAAATTTGTGCAAAAAAAAGAAACAAGCAACAAATGCAGTGAAAAAGAATATAAATAACATCCAAAACTCCATTTAGGTCCAGAGAGAACAACACAAACCATATATTTCACATTATACACTGTATCCTGACAGGAACTATCTGTTTCAAACATCAATAACCACAGTGTCCTGTGGGATCTATTGTTAGTTTTGACCTATTAATTCAATTAAATTCAGTTTGTTTTGTAGAGCCCAAAATCAC
>NW_026551059.1:0-4259 GCF_027596085.1 Anoplopoma fimbria | reverse complement strand
GTTAATAATCCATTTTAATCCAATGTTTGATGATCACCACACCGATGGATACGCAAATATCTGCAGAATGGGAACACATCATATCACTGTTTCATAAAAATCAGGGGTGCAGAGTGGGGCTCTTTTGCAATAATAACCAAAGTGCACACTGCTGAGTGTGATTGGTAGGACAACCTCTGCTTCTGTAGAGCCAGGCTCAGCTTACATGTGTGGTGCAGGACTGTAACTCTGAGATGCAATCAAGCAAAACCAAACTGAATCATAAAACTGGGAGAAATGAGGCAGCAGCACCTGATTGGAAATTCAGCACAGCTTAGTATTGTTGACCCCATCTACAAGACATTGCTGAAATGACACAACAAGGAAAGTTGCTTTTTAAAAGACTTAGTATTGTTTTAGAGTATGATCATAGATTACAGTAAGATCCATATGTTCCTCACATCTGTTGTTCCTCTGAAAACTGCGTGCTTATTGTCTTACCTGAAGGATTTATCTGACTAGAACTAGACGTCTATGATCCCCAATAATATCCTATAATATTCATACTGAGTAACCCCAGTGTAAACCATGGTCAGATGATGTGAAGTTCATATTTTAAAGACAAAGTGAGGACATGCAGAGTCAGAAACAGCTTCACAGGCTACTGAGTTTGTAGATGATCACAGAAGTTGAATCAAACACATCTAGCTTTCAACTGAAAAACTTTCCCTACTGGCTGAACTAGGGTACATCCCAAGTCTCTTATTTGTCGTCTCCTCGCTCCTCGCTTGAACCAGAAGTCGTTCTGCGTCGCCATATTATATATATATATAATTCCTGAGTGTCAGGTTGATGAGTTATGTAATTCCAATTTACCCCGAAACATTGAGCCTAATCAATTAATTCAAGTGTTTAGGAGGAACCATAATCATATTCTGGATTATTTAATAATGACATCACAATCCGAATTTACAAAACATACAGACGTTAATAATTAATAAATAAGACAAACGCATTTCGCCGGTAGAAATCGGTCCTTATGAGCAGGACACATAACACAGTATAAATACACATAACACAGTATAAATACACAGAACACAGTATAAATACACAGAACATAGTATTAATACACAGTATAAATAAGATAAATACACAGAACATATAAATACACAGTATTAATACACAGTATAAATACACAGAACACAGTATAAATACACAGAAAATACACAAATACACACACAGTATAAATACACAGAACACAGTATAAATACACACAGTATACATACACAGAACACAGTATAAATACACAGAACACAGTATAAATACACAGAACACAGTATAAATACACAGATAAATACACAGTATAAATACATAAATACACAGAACACAGTATAAATACACAGAACACAGTATAAATACACAGAACACAGTATAAATACACAGAACACAGTATAAATACACAGAACACAGTATAAATACACAGAACACAGTATAAACAGAACACAGTATAAATACACAGAACACAGTATAAATACACAGAACACAGTATAAATACACAGAACACAGTATAAACAGAACACAGTATAAATACACAGAACACAGTATAAACAGAACACAGTACACAGAACACAGTATAAATACACAGAACACAGTATAAATACACAGAACACAGTATAAATACACAGAACACAGTATAAACAGAACACAGTATAAATACACAGAACACAGTACAAACAGAACACAGTATAAATACACAGAACACAGTATAAACAGAACACAGTATAAATACACAGAACACAGTATAAATACACAGTATAAATACACAGAACACAGTATAAATACACAGAACACAGTATAAATACACAGAACACAGTATAAATACACAGAACACAGTATAAATACACAGAACACAGTATAAATACACAGAACACAGTATAAATACACAGAACACAGTATAAATACACAGAACACAGTATAAATACACAGAACACAGTATAAATACACAGAACACAGTATAATACACAGAACACAGTATAAATACACAGAACACAGTATAAATACACAGAACACAGAACACAGTATAAACACAGAACACAGTATAACAGTATAAATACACAGAACACAGTATAAATACACAGAACACAGTATAAATACACAGAACACAGTATAAATATAAATACACAGAACACAGTATAAATACACAGAACACAGTATAAATACACAGAACACAGTATAAATACACAGAACACAGTATAAATACACAGAACACAGTATAAATACACAGAACACAGTATAAATACACAGAACACAGTATAAATACACAGAACACAGTATAAATACACAGAACACAGTATAAATACACAGAGAACACAGTATAAATACACAGAACACAGTATAAATACACAGAACACAGTATAAATACACAGAACACAGTATAAATACAGAACACAGTATAAATACACAGAACACAGTATAAACAGAACACAGTATAAATACACAGAACACAGTATAAATACACAGAACACAGTATAAATACACAGAACACAGTATAAATACACAGAACACAGTATAAATACACAGAACACAGTATAAAGAACAGATAAATACACAGAACACAGTATAAATACACAGAACACAGTATAAATACACAGAACACAGTATAAACACAGAACACAGTATACATAACACAGAACACAGATAAATACACAGAACACAGTATAAATACACAGAACACAGTATAAATACACAGAACACAGTATAAATACACAGAACACAGTATAAATACACAGAACACAGTATAAATAACAGAACACAGTATAAAACACAGAACACAGTATAAATACACAGAACACAGTATAAATACACAGAACACAGTATAAACAGAACACAGTATAAATACACAGAACACAGTATAAATACACAGAACACAGTATAAATACACAGAACACAGTATAAATACAGAACACAGTATACATACACAGAACACAGTATAGATACACAGAACACAGTATAACACAGTATAAACAGAACACAGTATAAACACAGAACACAGTATAAATACACAGAACACAGTATACATACTGAGAACACAGTATAAATACACAGAACACAGTATAAATACACAGAACACAGTATAAATACACAGAACACAGTATAAATACACAGAACACAGTATAAATACACAGAACACACACAGAACACAGTATAAACACAGAACACAGTATAAATACACAGAACACAGTACACAGAACACAGTATAAACAGAACACAGTATAAATACACAGAACACAGTATAAATACACAGAACACAGTATAAATACACAGAACACAGTATAAATACACAGAACACAGTATAAATACACAGAACACAGTATAAATACACAGAACACAGTATAAATACACAGAACACAGTATAAATACACAGAACACAGTATAAATACACAGAACACAGTATAAATACACAGAACACAGTATAAATACACAGAACACAGTATACATACACAGAACACAGTATAAATACACAGAACACAGTATAAATACACAGAACACAGTATAAATACACAGAACACAGTATAAATACACAGAACACAGTATAAATACACAGAACACAGTATAAATACACAGAACACAGTATAAATACACAGAACACAGTATAAATACACAGAACACAGTACAAACAGAACACAGTATAAATACACAGAACACAGTATAAATACACAGAACACAGTATAAATACACAGAACACAGTATAAATACACAGAACACAGTATAAATACACAGAACACAGTACAAACAGAACACAGTATAAATACACAGAACACAGTATAAATACACAGAACACAGTATAAATACACAGAACACAGTATAAATACACAGAACACAGTATAAATACACAGAACACAGTATAAATACACAGAACACAGTATACATACTGAGCTTGAGGCAGCCAGGCTTTCTTTGAGTTAGCTCAGCTGGCTAAACAAAAACCTAAATACCTGACTTTCTTTGTGAACCAGGTTTTCCTCACTAGGCTCAATGCACGTTACCATAAATGGGAGCATTTGGTGTCATTGAACTCTTCCACCACACTAAATGGGAGAAATAGTTGTTATAATGGAGAGCTACGGAGAACCAAAAAACAACACTATTGCTGCAAATGAAGCACGAGAGGAATGTTGGCAAAACAAATGCCAATGCCAACCATTTATTTCTAATGTGGGAAAAAAAAGAATACATCTGAAAATGTCCACAGCAATGTTTCTTTTCAGAAATCCTGACTT
>NW_026551058.1:0-690 GCF_027596085.1 Anoplopoma fimbria | reverse complement strand
AATTGATCTATCTTCCCAATTTACATTAAAATCTCCCATTATTATCACCTCTTTCTTAAAATGACATTCCTTGAGCATGTTTTGGAATTTTTCATAAAAATCATTATTTGAGGAGGGTGGGCGATACATTACAATAAGAATAAAAGACATTTGTGGTGATAGAGTGATATTCAAGCCAATACATTCCAAATCACAGTTTGACAGCAGTAATTCATTACATTGGATACAATCCTTCAGATAGACCATAACCCCGCCTCCCTTTGATTTCACCCTATCGCTTCTATACATTTGATAGCCTGGTATGTTTAGTGCTGCAGTTGGTGAGTTTTCATGTAGCCAGGTTTCAGATAGACAGAGGAAATCTAAATTTGATTCCATTAGTAGATGCTGGATTTGGTCACTTTTCGATACAATACTTCTTATGTTAAGATGACCACCAAATAAACCCTTAGGTTTAACTTTGGGATCCCATATTATATATATTGTTAACTTGTTAAGTGAAGGATGTTAAGATGCGACATTATTTCTTTCATTGTGCTGTTCATTCATTACAGGAATTGTTGACTCAAGCATTTTGAATAAATACATTTTGAATAAAATTATCATTTGTTATTGGAGTTATTGTTATTGACTTTTACTGAAAAGCATTTTTAATAAACCAACTGTAAATATCTTGTTCTATCTATATAA
>NW_026551057.1:0-1316 GCF_027596085.1 Anoplopoma fimbria | reverse complement strand
AGTTCCCTCTGTATCTGTGGAGCGATAGTTCCCTCTGTATCTGTGGAGCGATAGTTCCCTCTGTATCTGTGGAGTGATAGTTCCCTCTGTATCTGTGGAGCGATAGTTCCCTCTGTATCTGTGGAGTGATAGTTCCCTCTGTATCTGTGGAGCGATAGTTCCCTCTGTATCTGTGGAGCGATAGTTCCCTCTGTATCTGTGGAGTGATAGTTCCCTCTGTATCTGTGGAGCGATAGTTCCCTCTGTATCTGTGGAGTGATAGTTCCCTCTGTATCTGTGGAGCGATAGTTCCCTCTGTATCTGTGGAGCGATAGTTCCCTCTGTATCTGTGGATCTGTGGAGCGATAGTTCCCTCTGTATCTGTGGAGTTCCCTCTGATAGTTCCCTCTGTATCTGTGGAGTGATAGTTCCCTGTATCTGTGGAGCGATAGTTCCCTCTGTATCTGTGGAGTGATAGTTCCCTCTGTGATAGTTCCCTCTGTATCTGTGGAGCGATAGTTCCCTCTGTATCTGTGGAGCGATAGTTCCCTCTGTATCTGTGGAGTGATAGTTCCCTCTGTGATAGTTCCCTCTGTATATGTGGAGCGATAGTTCCCTCTGTATCTGTGGATAGTTCCCTGTGTGTATCTGTGGAGCGATAGTTCCCTCTGTATCTGTGGAGCGATAGTTCCCTCTGTATCTGTGGAGCGATAGTTCCCTCTGTATCTGTGGAGCGATAGTTCCCTCTGTGATAGTTCCCTCTGTATCTGTATATGTGGAGCCCTCTGTATCTGTGGATAGTTCCCTCTGTATCTGTGGAGCGATAGTTCCCTCTGTATCTGTGGAGCGATAGTTCCCTCTGTATCTGTGGAGTTCCCTCTGATAGTTCCCTCTGTATCTGTGGAGCGATATTCCCTCTGTATCTGTGGAGTTCCCTCTGTATAGTTCCCTCTGTATCTGTGGAGCGATAGTTCCCTCTGTATCTGTGGAGCGATAGTTCCCTCTGTATCTGTGGAGCGATAGTTCCCTCTGTATCTGTGGAGCGATAGTTCCCTCTGTATCTGTGGAGCGATAGTTCCCTCTGTATCTGTGGAGCGATAGTTCCCTCTGTATCTGTGGAGCGATAGTTCCCTCTGTATCTGTGGAGTGATAGTTCCCTCTGTGATAGTTCCCTCTGTGGATAGTTCCCTCTGTGTGGAGCGATAGTTCCCTCTGTATCTGTGGAGATAGTTCCCTCTGTATCTGTGGAGCGATAGTTCCCTCTGTATCTGTGGAGCGATAGTTCCCTCTGTATCTGTGGAGCGATAGTTCCCTCTGTATCTGTGGAGCGATAGTTC
>NW_026551056.1:0-1369 GCF_027596085.1 Anoplopoma fimbria | reverse complement strand
GATTAACATTCTGCTCAATTATGCATTCGTATTCTGTCTTAGTTTGGACCTCTGTATTTGTCCACGGCTTATCTCACATTCTGCTGAACCAAACTACATCATTTATGACTGCTGAGTGCTCTCTCACCTCCCTGAACCAGCCAGTAGGGGCCGCTGGTAGTTACACAGCTGAGTGCACCGCCGCTGCTCAGCCGACACAGCTGTCGTGCATCTTTTCTAGACTTGAAGCCTAAATAAAGGCTGTGAGACGGGGCTGACAGAGCTGGTGCAGCCATCTGCATCTACTACAATGACAGCGCATGTGTTGCGTGAAACATGCGAGAGAGAAAAACGTGTCTAGTCGTGGGGGTTTGCCAACTGTAGCTTGTGTTAATTCATCGTACTAGTTTCCGTGTAAAGTGTCTGCTTGTCTTGAAAACTCTGTAGAAATACAAGGTATTATGAATAAATGCCTAAACAGCGCGTTGTTACTGCCCGTTGTGGAGGTGTGTGTCACTCAGAGGTCTCAGTCAGTCACAAGTGTCTTTGGAGTTTCTCCTTAAAGTCTGCTTTCTCCTCCTGCAGCTGCTGAAGAAACTTTCACGCGTGCTTTACAACATCATGGTTCTGTTCATTCCCTGGGAAGTGAGGATCAAGAAAATTGAAAGTGAGTCATCTGTTGTTTTTTTCTACAGAACTAATAACAGTAATGCTACTTTTTCTTTTGTTTTCTATCCAGGGATGTAATGGGAGTTAACAGACCCTTTAAGTAGTTAGACCTAGACCTAAATTCCTTTTGTAGGACAGTCATCCCTCAGTATGCTCATACTATATGGTGTTAGTCCTCTTTAGGGCACAGACAAATAAAGTAGTGTGTGAAGGCAACATGTCAACATGTCTCAGTCAGATGTTTCCTGTCTCTTGTTGAGGTCACTTTGGGTCGGGCGTGGCCTCCTACTTTATCTTCCTCCGCTGGTTGTTTGGGATCAACATCGTCCTCACCATCATGACTGGAGCCTTCATCGTCCTACCAGAGGTCAGCAAGTTCCATATATATATATATATATATATATATATATATATATATATATATATATATATATATATATACTGCATATCATATGGGATTCATAGGCTTAAAGATATGCTGTACAGAATGTTCCTAAAAAACAATGTATGGACTGATACAAAAACAGTCTCTGATGACTCACTAGAAGTGTGTGTGGGCCGAAACACGTATTATACACTGCCTGATCTAAATACGAACAATATATATGAATTATACGGGATGATATGACGTTGCCTGGATACCAGACTGTAGCATCGCATGAACAGGTTTGTTGTTGTTGACACGTGTGGAAGACAAATAAACTAGAGATTTGGGTTAAGG
>NW_026551055.1:0-4585 GCF_027596085.1 Anoplopoma fimbria | reverse complement strand
CTTTTCAAGTAAACTCCAATCTTACTAAACTGCTCCTGCTTGTTGGTCCTAATCCACAGTAGTGATATGTTAATCTTGATAAAATGATGAGTGAATAACAATGCTATGGTGATTAGTCCTGTAATATACAATTGTTCTTGTAACTGACGTGTTTTAGATTGGAAAAACACTCAGTAGGGTCCTTTAGCAAAATACTTTGTAACTGTTTTTGTACAATTTAATTATACACTGTACAATAAATGGCCATAAAGAAGGCTATTCAACTCACCATCCATATCTGAACTCCAATCGGGGGGTCAGCAGTGTTTTGGGTGGAGCAGAGGTCAGGAACTCCATCTGAAAATCAAAAGCAAACACAAAGCGACACATCATGAGATACAGTGTTAGAAAAAAAAACATACTGAAAGAATTAAAGTATTCAACTACTCCCACAGAGAGGTTGACTCTCGATTAATTGCAGGTAAAATATTGTTTTATTTAAACACAATAACAATGATCAATTCCCACCTCAGCTCTGAGAGGCTGTTTAAACATTCATTTCCTGCTTCTGGTAAATGAATGCGTTGATATATGGGGTCAATGTGTATTTATGCTAAAGGTGCATAATACAAAATTGAGAGCATTTGAGCGTCTCTCAACAGCTCTTAGCATGGTAATGACAAGCGTTAAAATGATTCAGGAACACAAATTGAATCTGTTTTGTGTTTGTACACAGTTGAGTCTGGATGGCAGACTGACTAACAAATTATTAATCACATTTACTGCCATCAAAATATCGATTTGCTGGCACACAGTCACAGAAATCACCGTCACAGGAGCTTTGAAGTCTGACAAATTATTAAAAATGTACCAGTTTCTTTCACCACCGCCTTCATGTTTCATCTTTTCTTCTTCCTTTTAGCCAGGCTTTTTCCTGGGCTCTGATCTAGAACAGTAAAGACAAACGTTAGTTCCCGTGAGTTAATAACACCTCAGGTATATTGAATATGAAGGTTTATGTTTAGTATTTGATTCTTTCTGTGTGGTTAATATGTGTCAAGGGCTGACATTCATATCTGACTAACAACACCTGACAGCTGGCTGCTAATTCTTACATTTTAGAAGTCAAAACCGTAATCAGCAGCATGTCCTGTAAACGTTAAAAAACTGTTTGTTCCCTTCACTGTTTCAACAGGAGACGATGGTTTTACTGCCACAAAAAAAAGAACAAGGAATATTTCCTGTTATGGATTACCTATCTCAAAAGAGCTACAGATTACCTTAGTTACTACTGAAGAATTAAAGTATGGAAAACTAGTTTTTTTGTCATATTAAAGGCCATTTTACTCACCATCTGGCTCTGAACTCCCATCCTCACAGGGGTCAGAACAATCATCTGCAAAAGAAGAGTGACAAAAGTGACATCTTGTTATCTGCAGTGTAGGAAAGGATACAGAAAACTGCATTCACAAACCATTTGCATAAAATGTTCATGTACATGTGTTTAGAGACAGGTTTTAAATGGCCTTATTTAAAAAATTAAAAAAATTAAAAAAAACTTACCATCTTATCCACATCCCTGCCTTGTTTCCTTCCCCTCTGTGGGGCACCCACTGAAGTCGATGTGGGACTTTCAGCTGTGAAGTTAACAAATGACAAATATAAGAGTTGGGATTTTTTCAAAATTGAGAGTGGAGTGATTATTCTCAATTCTGGTAAGTTTGGGGTGAATGGAGCCTTTTAATTTTGAGGTACTGGGGAAGTTTATTGATTCTTTTTCTAAGTCGAGAAAAGGTTTCAAAGACAACCTTTTTCAAAAACAGTAAATTTAATTCCTAACCAAGACCTTTTTTGTACAGTTCCTGACTCACCCTCCATATCTGAGGAGAGGTCAGAACCTCCATCTGAAAAACAAGAGTCTAGTGAAATTGGCACCTCGTACTATACAGTGTTGGAAAGGAAGACATAAAATCATGCATTAAATCCAGAAGTGTTTCTAATATTCTGACCCCTCATGTGAACAAGTAGGGAGAACAAACAATTACGAAAACCTTGCCATATTTTTGTAGTCGAGCACAAAGAAACACTTTTAACAATGACTTCAGTAATAAACACATATCATTTACACATTAATGAATTGAATAGCGATAGACTGTACAGGTGTACCAAAGAAAGTTAATCACAAAGTGTTGACGAGGACTGCAAATAACAAAATAATGTTCATTATTGATTTATTTTCCAACAATTAGCGTTTTTTTTGGCTATAAAATCTCAGAAAAAAAGACAGAGCATCCAATCCTCACATTTGAGAAGCTGGAATTAGCAGGTGTGTTTAGCATTTTGCTTTTAAATTACATAAAGATTAATCAACTATATATAAATAGTTGGAGATTAAATGATCAATCAATTAATAATTGCAACTCTATTATAGACAGGTGTAAAACCGATAGTGTCCTTATTGCCATGTCAAATTTGCCAAATCTTCTCTGCTAATGCACCGGAAATTTTGCTGTTGCTATTGACTCTTGTTTTGAGCTTCCAGTGGCCAATCAGGTGCCTGATTGGCACCTGATTGGCAGCACCTGTGAGCATGGGCCCTGCTACAGTGGTCAATTGGTGTCTGCTCCAAGTTTGCGCTGGTGTCGCCTGCACTGGAACCGGAGTTTTGCATTGGCAGAGAAGATTTGGCAAATGTTTCATGAGCGCAACACGCATACTCAGCTGTGCTGCTCATCCCACAAATGCATGTTCCTTACAAATGGGGCACCATTTAAAAGGGAAATAAACAGCCTTTCCAATGGTATAAAATGTATTGCCAAGAAGCATTGTTACAACAGAGAAATAATCTACCAAACACAAATTTCCGAACTTTTTGCTTTATGTTTATAATATAACTATGTATAAAACTTTATAAGCTGTGATATCAAGTAGCTTTTGCGGCTCCAGATGAATTTTATTTGGTGTAAAATAGGGCAAAATAGCTCTACTGCCTCCAGAAAAGACATTATGTCGATCGAGATAGTCTGTGTTTTATTGTGTTTTAATTTATCGACCGCCTGGTCCAGCAGGTCAGTTTTTATCTGAGTTTTTCTGAGACTTTTTGACTTCCATTTTCAAGATGGATAAAGTTTTATTGGTTGGTGATTTTAATCTGCATGTCAATGATACCACAAATTGTGTGGCCACTGAATTTCTCAGTATTACAGAATCGTTTAATTTCAAGCAACATGTTTCCAGCGCCACTCCCAGTGGTGGTCATACCTTGGACCTTGTGTTCTCTCTGGGTCTTGATATTAATCATATCTGTTGTGAGGACCTACTGATCAGCGATCATAAATGTATTTTCTTTGACCTCTCTGTAAATGCTGAGCAGTTGTGTCTTAAATGAACACTGCGTTCTCGCTGTATTACTCAGAAAACAACCGAGCAGTTTTCAGTGCACTTTGACTTTGATATAAACAGGAATTTTAATGATGAAGAATTTTTAATGCAGTCTTTTAATGAACATTGCACCACTTTGCTGGACAAAGTGGCACCTTTTAAGGATAGGATGAGGATGTCCCTGTGTCATTCCATTTTATTACACATAACTTAATTTCTGAACTTATTTGTTTGGTTTTCTTTGTATGTATGGACTCTGACACTGTCCTGCTAATATCAACAGCAACAACAACAAGAGCATTCAGCATCTTCAGAATCTCATCCCCACCCTGGCAACTTGCGGCTGAGGATCTTACCAAATGTTGAAAAGTGAAAAAAATTGAGTTTATATATAACAAGTATAGTTACGTCCATACTAACCAACTCTATTTACAATTTTTGTATTTCCCTACCATATAGAATTAAATAAACTATGTAAGCAACTAGTATTAATTCTGTAAATTAGGTTAAATTCAATGATCAAGATAGTTTTTAGGATGGAAGTGGTTTAGTATTGGCAATAAACACTGCGCCCCCTTTCTCAAGAAGATAAAAGCAAGAAGTGGTGAAAAGAAAGCTTCTTCTACTCTGGACTTTGAAGCTGATGGGTGATCTCTACAACTCTACCCACCCTGGCCTCATAGCCTGTCCATCTGCAGGCTATAAGGCCCACTGAGAGCCGAAAACATCTCCACAGGCTGAGAGGACATCCAGCCAACCGGAGAAGAAGGAACCCAAAGGAGCCTCTGCTTCTCGCTGGTTTTAAAATACTACAAATATTATTAAGATCTTTGAATCCGGCACACCAGATATCTCCTTCTTGGCTCTGCTGAACCTCCATGTAGTAAACCGAACCAACCAACTGCCCCAGAGTGAGAAATGGAAGAATGAGATTCCAACAACCAAGATCTCCACTGCGTTCAGATTAACCTCCCATCTCTCCATAAGAACCGGCAGCTGAAAATAATACTATTTCCAGATGTAAATTACTTTGAAGTTTCTTAGACAAATACACTATGTCAGATAATAAAATAACCTAAGATAGTAATCTTTATGAAAACTGATCAATAAGATATAATCACAATCTCTGGAATGCTGAACGGTGCATAAATGTTTGAACTAAATTAATTGTATAAACGTCAAACGACACATTTTTAATTCATTCCATACATTTGTTTATTTTCAT
>NW_026551054.1:0-2079 GCF_027596085.1 Anoplopoma fimbria | reverse complement strand
AGTAGTGACCTGATTAGCAACAGTTTGAGTTTAGGCAATGTTGCTAGTGTACTGGAATAACAGGCATGACATTTTATAGATTTGGCTAAGCAGTAAGTCTCCATTACCTGCCCCTTTTAATGAATCATACATCAACTGTAGGTTATGAATGGATTTAAATGAAAGAGGTCAGCAGTGACCTGAGAATTAGCAATGCAATGGACACCACGTCAATATACGAGGTACATGACGTCACTTATAAGAATGAATGTTTGAACAAAAGCAATGAAAATGAAGCTGATAGCCCATGACGAAATTATGAGAGTACAGGAATATGATCCCCTTATAAAAATAGAATGGATAGGAGGCTACTTAAGAGATGAGACGATATAACACCACTTACCCGATACGACACCAGATATCAGAGGACAATTAATAAGGCAATAAGTAGAATATGATTAAAATGGAACAATTGCAGAATACACATTAGTAGTTATTAGCAGAATACGATGGATACAACTATTTGATAAATAGATGAATACGTAGTAATAGAAACCTGGATGTGAAGAGTTAACCAAAACTTGAATATTAGTAATTAGCTGAATATCTTTGACTGGAAATAACGGATAAAGGAAACAGTGAGCAGCAAAACAGCCGTTGATCCAACACGCCACCGACAGGATACATGCATATAACTGTTATATGCATGTATCGAGAACGTGGGCAGGCATGATTACAGAAGAATTTAGATGCTTAACAATGCAAAAATTGGCAAATTATGATAGCAGGCAACAAAAGGAAAGGAGTGGCAGCAACGCCAGTTAAACATGACTTACAAGGATTTAGGGCAAACTTAAAGAAGTATGGGCAGAGCCTGAACAATCAGTTTATCTATACTTATTGTATAGAGCAGGTCAGGACAAACCTCTATACTGACCCAACATGAGATTCCCCCACAATGCTGCTCCTGCAGTAAATGCAATTTCACTTAAGAGATCACAGAAAGCTGATGCTGCTGCTGCAACATATGTGATTCCACTAACTGATCCCCATGCTGCTGCTGCAACATATGTGATTCCACCAACTGATCCCCATGCTGCTGCTGCAACATATGTGATTCCACTAACTGATCCCCATGCTGCTGCTGCAACATATGTGATTCCAACCCCATGCTGCTGCTGCAACATATGTGATTCCACTAACTGATCCCCATGCTGCTGCTGCAACATATGTGATTCCACTAACTGATCCCCATGCTGCTGCTGCAACATATGTGATTCCACTAACTGATCCCCATGCTGCTGCTGCAACATATGTGATTCCACTAACTGATCCCCATGCTGCTGCTGCAACATATGTGATTCCACTAACTGATCCCCATGCTGCTGCTGCAACATATGTGATTCCACTAACTGATCCCCATGCTGCTGCTGCAACATATGTGATTCCACTAACTGATCCCCATGCTGCTGTTGCAACACATGTGATTTCAGAACCAGATCACCCAAAGGTGCTGCTGCAATGAATGCAATACCACATGGCAGAATAAAGTTTCCAGCATGTGAGGTCAGGAGGACTTTGGTTTGATGACTGAGATTAAGATAGGTCGAAATGCATAAATGTAAAGAACCTGTAACGGGTGGTGTGTGGACCGAAGTGCAGTACGACCAGGAGACAGAGTAATGTTCAGGAGCTTTATTCAAAGCGGAACAAACAGCAGGTAGACGGGTAGGAGATAGCTCACAGGGAATATTCCACTTGAGAGAGCGCTGATCCGTCAGCGGAGCAGGCAGACAAAAACCAAGAGGAGCAAAGGCAAATCTCGTGGTCGGGGACAGAAGGCTGAGTCGGTTAACCGGGCAGAGGCAAGGCGGAGAAGTCCAAACAAGCGTTGTCGGCAACGGGAAATTAGTCCGGGGAATAACGCTGGAAGGTCTGGCATAATGCTCGGCCCCGGACGACGAAGCCTCACTGTCTGACTCGGGGGCCTCCTGGATGTTTCTGGCCGGGGTCTTTGTCCTGGAGGGCTGGTCCGGGTGCTGTCGATGGAAGTCTGCGATGAATCGATGGTCATAAATGTGACGAGCAGGGACCCGTGAC
>NW_026551053.1:5000-6959 GCF_027596085.1 Anoplopoma fimbria | reverse complement strand
ACGTCCGTAAAGAGTGCATGAAGTGGGGAAACAGTGGTGCCATCAGCCTGTCTCTCCATGCTGCTCCATCCGCGAGAAAATGACCGCGACCGCCGGCTGAAAACGTCCGTAAAAGAGTGCATGAAGTGGGGAAACAGTGGTGCCATCAGCCTGTCTCTCCATGCTGCTCCATCCGCGAGAAAATGACCGCGACCGCCGGCTGAAAACGTCCGTAAAAGAGTGCATGGAGTGGGGAAACAGTGGTGCCATCAGCCTGTCTCTCCATGCTGCTCCATCCGCGAGAAAATGACCGCGACCGCCGGCTGAAAACGTCCGTAAAAGAGTGCATGAAGTGGGTAAACAGTGGTGCCATCAGCCTGTCTCTCCATGCTGCTCCATCCGCGAGAAAATGACCGCGACCGCCGGCTGAAAACGTCCGTAAAAGAGTGCATGAAGTGGGTAAACAGTGGTGCCATCAGCCTGTCTCTCCATGCTGCTCCATCCGCGAGAAAATGACCGCGACCGCCGGCTGAAAACGTCCGTAAAAGAGAGCATGGAGTGTGTAAACAGTGGTGCCATCAGCCTGTCTCTCCATGCTGCTCCATCCGCGAGAAAATGACCGCGACCGCCGGCTGAAAACGTCCGTAAAAGAGAGCATGGAGTGGGGAAACAGTGGTGCCATCAGCCTGCCTCTCCATGCTGCTCCATCCGCGAGAAAATGACCGCGACCGCCGGCTGAAAACGTCCGTAAAAGAGTGCATGAAGTGGGGAAACAGTGGTGCCATCAGCCTGTCTCTCCATGCTGCTCCATCCGCGAGAAAATGACCGCGACCGCCGGCTGAAAACGTCCGTAAAAGAGTGCATGAAGTGGGTAAACAGTGGTGCCATCAGCCTGCCTCTCCATGCTGCTCCATCCGCGAGAAAATGACCGCGACCGCCGGCTGAAAACGTCCGTAAAAGAGTGCATGAAGTGGGGAAACAGTGGTGCCATCAGCCTGCCTCTCCATGCTGCTCCATCCGCGAGAAAATGACCGCGACCGCCGGCTGAAAACGTCCGTAAAAGAGAGCATGGAGTGGGTAAACAGTGGTGCCATCAGCCTGCCTCTCCATGCTGCTCCATCCGCGAGAAAATGACCGCGACCGCCGGCTGAAAACGTCCGTAAAAGAGTGCATGGAGTGGGGAAACAGTGGTGCCATCAGCCTGTCTCTCCATGCTGCTCCATCCGCGAGAAAATGACCGCGACCGCCGGCTGAAAACGTCCGTAAAAGAGAGCATGGAGTGGGGAAACAGTGGTGCCATCAGCCTGCCTCTCCATGCTGCTCCATCCGCGAGAAAATGACCGCGACCGCCGGCTGAAAACGTCCGTAAAAGAGTGCATGAAGCGGCTAAACAGTGGTGCTATCAGCCTCTCCATGCTGCTCCATCCGCGTGGAAATGTTCAAAGTGTTTTAATACGGACAGCGGGTGGTGATTCGCAGGCGTGTCCATCGTCTCTTGTGCCACCTTGCCCGGTTTAAATCGTCGTGATCAGCATAGCGAAAATATGACAGAGTGTTTTACAACGGGTAAGGTTATTGTCAAAATGCATAGGAGGTTTGATAGCATCTTTGTCACACTTACCCGATGTGACCACTTTTGGTAGGGTATCACCAAGCCACCTCTCGCACGATTTCAGAAACCCAGTTTTCAAAAACATCGCGTCCATGAAAAGACAGCGGTCTTTGACAAACGCCTTATCCGAGATTGATGCGTCTTTTTCGGACGAATTTGAGGCGATGTGACACCCTTTTTATGGTGCTATTGGAGTTTTCTCAGGCTTCATGTCCGAGATATATGAGCCTCCCCTGGGCATATTTTGACGCAATATGCTACTTTTTTGACACTTTGAGCCAAATGAACGGTTTTTCTCAGGCTTCATGCCCGATATATATGAGCCTCCGCTGGGCATATTTTGGTGATATATGCCGCTGTTTGACCGT